>NC_080165.1:11008164-11273957 GCF_950295315.1 Erinaceus europaeus
TGAGTGTGAGTATGTGTGAGTCAGTGTTTATGTGAGTGAGTGTGTGTGTGTGTGTGTATGTATGTATGTGTATGTGAGTGAGTGTGTGTGTATGTGAGTGTGTGTGTCAGTGTGTATGTGAGTGAGTGTGTGTGTGAGTGAGTGTGTATGTGTGTGTGTATGTGAGTGTGTGTGTGTGAGTGAGTGTGTGTGTATGTATATGTGTGAGTGGGTGTATGTGAGTGAGTGTGTATGTGTGTGAGTGAGTGTGTATGTGTGTGTGTATGTGAGTGAGAGTGTGTATGTGAGTGAGTGAGTGTGTGTATGTGTATGTTAGTGAGTGTGTGTGTGTGTGTATGTGTGTGAGTGTGTGTGTATGTGTGTGTATGTGTATGAGTGTGTATGTGAGTGTGTGTGAGTGTGTGTGTATGTATGTGGGTGTATGTGAGTATGTGTGTGAGTGAGTGTGTATGTGTGTGTGTATGTGAGTGAGAGTGTGTATGTGAGTGAGTGTGTGTATGTGTATGTTAGTGAGTGTATGTGAGTGTGTGTATGTGTGTGCATGTGTGTGTATGTGAGTGTGTATGTGTGTGAGTGTGTGTGAGTGTGTATATGAGTGAGTATGTGTATGTGTGTATGCGAGAGTGTGTATGTGTGTGAGTGAGTGTGTGTGTGTATGTGAGTGTGTATGTGAGAGTGTGTATGTGAGAGTGTGTATGTGTGTGAGTGTGTATGTGAGTGAATGTGTATGTGTGTGAGTGAGTGTGTATGAGTGAGTGTGTGTATGTGTGTGAGTGTGTATGTGAGTGTGTGTGAGTGTGTATGTGAGTGTGTGTGTGAGTGTGTGTGTATGTGTGTAAGTGTGTGTGTGAGTGTGTATGTGAGTGTGTGTGTGAGTGTGTGTGTATGTGTGTAAGTGAGTGTGTGTGTGTGAGTGAGTGTGTATGTGAGTGTGTGAGTGTGTGTGTGAGTGTGTATGTGTGTATGTGAGTGTGTATGTGAGTGTGTGAGTGTGTGTGTGTGTGAGTGTGTATGTGTGTGAGTGTGTATGTGAGTGAGTGTGTGTGTATGTGTGTGAGTGTGTATGTGAATGAGTGTGTATGTGAGTGTGTGAGTTTGTATGTGAGTGTGTATGTGTGTGAGTGAGTGTGTATGTGTGTGAGTGAGCGTGTATGTGTGTGAGTGTGTATGTATGTGAGTGAGTGTGAGTGTGTGTGGCAGCTTCTCACATAAATGACTGCAAGGCCAAAGTACCTGCCCTCTTCCCCCCCTCCCCAATCCTGCTCTCAGTGGTGAGAGACGCTAACTGTTCAACAAGGCATTATTTCCCACCTGCCCCGAGTCAAGTCCTCTGTCCCAGGGCTGTGTGAGCTCTCAGACACACCCACAGAGTCCACTCCTTCAGCACCAAACACGTCTTTCTCTTTCGACTTCTCTTTAGAAGACCAGAAGATTTTTCTCCATCTGACCTAAACACAGTCCCCATCTGCCAAGTCACTGCTGGGTAAGGCTTAACGACTTCACAGAGAGATTTTCTCATTACATGGGACCTGCTTGCAGTGATCTGCATTGTAACATGATGAAAAACTGGCCAATAGAATGAATAATTTCTAATCATTGTCTAAAAAAAAAGGCTGGGGGTGGTGTATCCCATTGAGCACACATATTACCACGGTCAAGGACCCAGGTTCGAGCCCGAGCTCCCCACCACAGGGGGAAAGCTCTATGAGTGGTGAAGCAGATCTGCAGGTATCTGTCTTCCTCTCTTCCTCACAAGCCCCTCCTCCCTTCTCAATCTCTTTCTCTCTATTTGCCTCCAGGGTTATTGCTGGAGCTCGGTGCCTGCACCACAAATTCACTCCTCCTGTGGCCATTTTTTCAACTTTTTATTTTGATAGGACAGAGAGAAATTGAGAGTGGAGGGGAAGATAGATAGGGAGAGAGAAAGATAGACACCTGCAGACCTGCTTCACTGCTTATAAAGTGACCCCCTTGTAGGTGGGGATCCAGGGGCTCGAACTAGGATCCTCACATGGGTGCCTGAGCTTTGTCCTATGTGCACTTAGCCCGGTGTGCCACTGCCAACCTCCCTTCTCAATTTTTCTCTGTCCTATCAAATAAAATAGAAAAAAAAAAAAAAGAGAGAGTAAAATGGCTACCAGCAACTGTGGATTCGTAGTTCCAGCAGATGTGGTGCGGGGGATGGAACCCAGGGTCACAGGTAAGTGTCTGCCCACTCAGTCACCTCCTTGTCCCACGCCTGATTCTCTGAATATCAGCTTCCTATTCAACTGATTTGATTCATAGTACAGAGAAGACCGTCCGTGTGAGGAGTGCATGGGAAAACACTTGACACAGAGTCTAAAGCGAGTAATGAGAGTAGTGTCTACACTCCATGCCAAACTGCTCTCGTGGAGACATGGTGGTCACTGCTGAGATGGCTTGGGAACAGACTATATATATCCTCTTGCTTTGACTTTACTGTTGTGGTGGTTCTTTTTTCTTTCTTTCTTTTTATGTTTTTTTGTTTGTTTTTTGCCTCCAGGGTTATTGCTGGGGCTCAGTGCCTGCACCATGAATCCACTGCTCCTGGAGGCTGTTTATTGCCCTTGCTGTTCTACCGTTGTTGTGGTTATTATTATTGTTGTTGTTGTTGATGTCATTGTTGTTGGAAAGGACAGAGAGAAACATGAGAGAGGACGAGAAGACAGAGAGGGGGAGAGGAAGATAGACACCTGCAGACCTGCTTCACCACCTGTGAAGTGACCCCCCTGCAGGTGGGGAGCCGGGGGCTCGAACCGGGATCCTTACATCGGTCCTTGCACCATGTGCGCTTAACCGGCTGCACTATCGCCCGATTCCCTCTTTTTTTAAAAAAAATTTATTTATTTGCTTATCTTAGGTAGAGACAGAGAGAAATCAAGAGGAGAAGGGGAGAGAGAAGAGAGAGAAGAGAAACACCTGCAGCCCTGCTTCACCACTTGTGACGCTTCCTCCCTACAGGTGTGGGACCAAGGGTTTGAACCTGGGTCCTTGGGCATTGCAACATGTACACTCAACCAGGTGTGCCACCACCTGGCCCCCTGTTGTGGTATTTTTGCCTTGAGCCTTGGAGACTCCAAGTGCTTGGGAAGGACTTCCTGCAGGAAGGAATTGCATAAGACGCACAGCACAAGACTAGGGACAGGACACGGCTGTGATGCAAGTGGAGATGCTGGGCCCATTTCTGCTAGAGACCAGCTAACTTTGCACATCACTGAAATCGGGATTTAACCGCGTGGTTCCAAAGACAAACATGACAGTTCTGCATCCAGGCGCGAAGCACCTCGATTCCCTCTTCCAGCCTCCTCGCACGTCACATCGAAAGGAGAAGCCTGATGCATCTCGCTTAGTAGATAATGGCTCTGGTTTCGTAGACCTCAGTGAGTTTCTCTCACCTGATGTGATCAGTTAAAACCTGAGCCACCATGCCGTCATAGTCATCAGCTCCCCTTAGTGGGCCAGTGCCAACAGGGAGTCCTTTCAGATATTCAAATCCCTGCCTCTACCTCCCCATCTGCCTTGTGACCTTGGTCTAGGCAGCGCCAGGGAGCTTACATTCCCAGTGACACCCCCCTACCCCCAAGGTTGTTACAGTGACAAATTCTGTTCTAGAACATACTGAAGAAGCCAGATCAAATATTGGGTGATTCCCCTCTGTCTCCAAGAGCCAGATTTATGGTTTGGGTAAAAACCATTAAGAACACATTGGTTTTTTTCATTGGTTTCACTTTGAGTGTCTGCCTCCCACTAGGCAAGAGTGAGATCGCACGGCGCATCGTGGCCCGGGGGCTTGCCTCCCACGGGGGTGGCACCATGTGACCAGAAAGCTCAGAAGCGAAACCAGAGGAGAACACGTGCCAGGGGAACCCCTGGAGATCTTTATTTTCCTCTACCCTCCCCCCCCTGCCTCCTCCTCCTCCTCCTCCTCCTCTTCCTTCTAACTTCACAGAGCCAAGTGTGACACATGTCTCAAACGGAAAAGGAACAAAGCTCACCCACACTGAGGGCATCATGCAAAGTCGGGACTCCGGTCTCAGCCGGGTGACCAATCACCTTCAGGCAGAGCTCAGGAAGCACTGGAGATAAAACCCAGCCCGTGAGGGGTCCTGGAGCACATACTGAAAGACAGTGACCTCATCAATTTAAAAGAAACAACAAGCTGAGCGCAGCCTGATGGACAAGATAAAAGGAACCCAACTGCCGAAATTCTCAGACAGGTTTTAGCAACAGAAATCAAAAGGAGACAAAGCTTTAAAATGACAGGAGCCGGGGATGTGGTTCAGTGTTAAGAGCTCATGCCATGAAAGAGGTCCTGGGTTTGATCCCTGACATCAAAATATGATGTTAACAATAAAAGAAAAATGAGAGGAGTGGGATGGGTGGTGGTGCACCCAGTAGAGTGCACACTTGGCAGCATAATAGCCCAGGCTCAAGCCCTTGGTCCCCAGGTGCAGCTGCAGAAGCTTCATAGAGAGGTGAAGCAGTGAGGCCGCGCAGTGGTGCTCCTGATCATGTGCGCAGATTAGAGGCATAAGGTCCTACATTCAAGGCCTTGGTCCACCACCCTGCAGGGGGAAAGCTTTATGGTGTCTCTCTGTCTCTCTCCCTCTCTATCTCCCCCTCTGAATTTCTCTTTGTCTATATCCAATAATAAAGAAAAGAAAAGAGAGAGAGATGAAGCAGGCCTGCAGGTATCTTTCTGTCTACCTCCCTCTCCCCTCTGGGATTTCACTCTGTCTCAATCAATCAGTAAAGGTCTGTACCGCCAACAAAAAGTAATAATTAAATTAGTACATATATAAACAAATAATAAATAAAAAGATAAGGGGATGGTACAAAATGGGAAAAATGTTCAACCCCACAAGACCAGAGCAGTAACTGTGATGGGTAGTTGTCAGGTGAAAATGCCCACAACTGTTGTCTGTCTCAGCAGCCTCTCACACACACAAAGCTGTCATCAACTTATAAAATATACTTAATAGAGGGAGCCGGGCGGTAGCACAGCGGGTTAAGCACAGGTGGCACGAAGCACAAGGACCGGCGTGAGGATCCCAGTTTGAGCCCCCGGCTCCCCACCTGCAGGGGAATCACTTCACAGGCGGTGAAGCAGGTCTGCAGGTGTCTGTCTTTCTCTCCCCCTCTCTGTCTTCCCCTCCTCTCTCCATTTCTCTCTGTCCTGTCCAACAACGACGACAACAATAACAAGGGCAACAAAAGGGAATAAATAAATATTAAATATATATACTTAATAAGGACAGCATTGTAATTCCCCTGAAAGGCCTTCAAAAGAATGAAAAAGGCAAGTACTGGGTAGTATCACCACCTGTGAAAAAAAAAAGAATAAATAAAATTGATGCCTGGACAAAACAAAATAAAGATGTGGACAGTGACAAAATAATCACAGTGATTCGAGGGTCAAAAATAAAGAGATGGGAAAAAAGATGTTTTAATTGTAGAAGTTTCTCATTTACCCAGTAAGGTGGCTATTGCCATGACCCCTATTTCAGAAGAGAAGAAACTGGAGCCAGGCGGTGGAACACCTGGTTAAGCACACACACTCCAGTGCACAAGGACCCAGGTTCAAGCCCCTGGCTCTCCCCTGTAGGGGGAAAGCTTCACGAGTGGTGAAGCAATACTGAAAGTGTCTTTCTGTCCTTCTCCCAGTCCCCCCTCTCAATGATTCTCTGTTTCTATTCAAGAATAAATGAATAATTTAAAAATTAAAAAATAGAGGAAACTGAGGCACACTGACGTTAATAAGCCTTCCAGGAGTGAAGCCAGGCTCTGAGTCTGAGCAGCAGGTATTATTATCTTTTTTTTAAAAAATATTTATTTATTTTCCCTTTTGTTGCCCTTATTTTCATATTGCTGTAATTGTTGTTGTTGTTATTGATGTCGTTGTTGTTGGATAGAACAGAGAGAAATGGAGAGAGGAGAGGAAGACAGGAGGAGAGAAAGACAGACACCTGCAGACCTGCTTCACCGCCTGTGAAGCAACTTCCCTGAAGGTGGGGAGCCGGAGGCTGGAACTGGGATCCTTACGCCGGTCCTTGTGCTTTGTGCCACCTGCGCTTAACCCGCTGTGCTACCGCCTGACTCCCTTGTTATCCTTTTTGAAGAGTTTACATGCTGCCAGTGGGCTCCCTGCTACAAGCATACCTGCTTCCCTAAGTGGTCTGCAGAGTAAAATCTCCAGTTGGCTCTATGAGCTGTCCTGAAAAATTCTACAGACGGGCAGGAAGTTCAGAAAAGCCAAGACATATTTGAAGCAGTAGATGGGGGGTTCTGGGAGGTGGTGTGGTGAGTAGTATGCTGAACTTGGAAACACAAAGTCCTAAGTTTGATCCTTGGCATCCCATGTGCCAGAGATCATGATGCTCTGGTTCCTTCCCCCTACACGACACACACACACACACACACACACACACACACACACACACACACACACACACACTGTCTTGTGTTAATAAATGAATAAATAAAATGCGTAAGTAAGAAGTACATGTGAGGGGGTCGGGCAGTGGCGCAGTGGGTTAAGCGCACATGGTGCAAAGCGCAAGGACCAGCGTAAGGATCCCGGTTCGAGCCCCCGGCTCCCCATCTGCAGGGGAGTCGCTTCACAGTGAAGCAGGTCTGCAGGTGTCTGTCTTTCTCTCCCCCTCTCTGTCTTCCCCTCCTCTCTCCATTTCTCTCTGTCCTATCCAACAACGAACAACATCAATAATGGCAATAATAAAATGGCCTCCAGGAGCAGTGGATTCATGGTGCAGGCACCGAGCCCAACAATAACCCTGGAGGAAAAAAAAAAAAAGAAGTAAATGGGAGATGTCACATATAGTGACAAGTCACCATAGTGGTGTGACAGTTAGATACACATAGGGTTTGGTTAGGGGATGGAACAGACAGCAGAAGCACACAGAGCACAAGGGTCACTAAAGACAACTCACAGAGAGTCCTGTGGACATGGGACAGGTAGAGGGGTCCATGTTTGCACCTAGAAAATGAGCGAAGATGAAATGGATTCTCATCTCCAGTGATAACTACAGTCAGTTTCTGCCTCGGGAGACATCATTCACAGTAGTACCACAACAGACTTTCATGAGAGAGGTTTCTAATTCAGTCCCCCTCACTTTATAATGTTTGAGATGAATGGTGGTCTTCTCTCTCTCTCTCTTGATCTTTTTTTTTTTTTTTTTTGGAAGATCGATTCCCAATGAAAAAAAAAATACAATGAAGAAAAATGTAAAAGGAAGAACTTAAGACTGGAGAATCACTTCAAGAATCTGGAATACAGAAAAGAAAAATACTTACACACGAAACACAAATATTGACCATAAAGTAAGACAAGAATTAGTCTAACAACATCAAAATGAAGAGTATGTGCATATCCAAAGGCCTCACAACAAGAGCAAGAAAAGAAGATGGACACGTTATATCTCAGTACATCTCACTGACAAAAAGATGCACACCAGAATATAGAGAAATCAGTATGAAAAAGACAATTCATAGGAAGTAAGGCAAAAAATGTGAATAAACACAGAACAAAAGGGTGCCCAAATGGTTATTCTGTCAGTCCTTTTATTAATCAGAGAAAAGCCTATTAGAACCACAAAGAGACACTATCTCATATTCACCAGATTGGCAGAAATTAAAAGTCTAACTCTGCCAAGTAGTGGTGAGGATGTGGAACCTAAGAACAAAATCTTTTTCTTTTTAATATTTATTTATTCCCTTTTGTTGTCTTTGTTGTTTTTATTGCTGAAGTTATTACCGTTGTTGTTAATGTCATCGTGGTTGGATAGGACAGAAAGAAATGCAGAGAGGAGGGGAAGACAGAGGGGAAGAGAAAGATAGACACCTGCAGACCTGCTTCACTGCCCTGACTCCCCTGCAGGTGGGGAGCCGGGGCTCAAACCGGGATCCTTATGCCGGTACTTGCGCTTTGCACCACGTTCGCTTAATTTGCTATGCTACCGCCGGACTCCCGCAAAATCCTTTTCCCTGGTAGAAGAGTACAGATTGAAACCAACACACCTGGGAAATAGCATAAATTCAAAATTGCAGACATTCTACTCTACAACATTCCATCTCTAGAAAAACGTCTGCATGAATGTAGTAGGTCATTCCCATTTAAGATTTTATTTATTTATTAATGAGAAAGATAGGAGGCGAGAGAAAGAACTAGATAACATTCTTGTACATGTGGGTGGGGACCTTATGCTTCAGAGTCCACTGCCTTATCCACTGAACCACCTCTAGGACCACGGACAGTCACATTTAGAAGGATGTTTTAGACAGCCTTTTCTATAAAAACCAAAAGATGAAACCAGTTCACATACCTCTCAACAGTAAAATGGATAAAGGCACCCCTTAGTTATAGAATTATTTTATGTTGCCCATAAAATCATACAATCAAAAAGGAACATATATTGTCCTGAGGTGAAGTTCATACACTCGTGAAACTAAAAGATGTCACTGCTGAAGACAGACACACCACACTGTGTCACACTTCCTTTATTGTACTTTGTGGATAAAGTTTGTTTACAAATTAAAGCTGGTATCTGGAGCCTCAGGCATGAGAGTCTCTTAGCATAACCATGATGTTATCTCCCCAGCCCTCTAAAGCTTGTATCCAAAAGATTATGCATTGCCTAAGTCTCAGATGTTGGCTAGCATTTTTCTTTTTACCAATAATATTTTTAATTGAGGTACGTGCATTGTTATTTAAGACATATTGCTGCTGCGTACTTAATGGGCTACAGTATATTGTACACACAATATTTCTGTGCCCTGGGAAGCCAAAACATGTGTGGAACTGCTTTCTTGTGACATTTGCTTAATTGAAAGGATCTAGACCCCGCCATGAAGCATCTCTGAGGTGTGAGGACAGGCTTCCCTCACCATCCCATAGCAGAAGTTCCTGCGAAATTTTCCAGAAGACAAAATGGCACCAAGCCTCTGCTTGGTGGAGTCCTTTCCTTTCTATGGAAACACTGGTGAGAATTCCCAAACTCTAAAGCAACCTACCCATCCCACCAAATCACGCATCAAATAAAAGCCAACACTCACATTTGGTAAAGGCAGGGGGTGTGGAAAGTGGTTCCTGAAAGGTCTTGGGAAGGCCTCTCTCACATGAGGCGGGGAGTGGGGACACTGCCTCTTTCTTAATTTGCATAGAAGTTATATGCACAGGGCAGGCAGCGGGTTAAGCGCACATGGCGCAAAGAGCAAGGGCTGGGTAAGAACCCTGGTTCGAGCCCCCATCTCCCCACATGCAGGGGAGTCGCTTCGCAGGCAATGAAGCAGGTCTGCAGGCGTCTATCTTTCTCCCTCTCTGTCTTCCCCTCGTCTCTCCATTTCTCTCTGTCCTATCCAACAACAACAGCAACAGCTTTAATAACAATAACAACAACAAGGGAAGCAACAAGGGCAACAAAATGGGAAAAATGGCTTCTAGGAGCAGTAGATTGGTAGTGCAGGCACCGAGCCCCAGTGATAACCCTGGAAGCAAAAAAGTGTATATAGCAGCACAGAAAATAGACATGTGCAGGTCAAGAGGTAATGAGCTGTGCATGCGTCTATTTTCTGTGCTTCTTCTGCACACTTGCTCCGTTTCATTATTTGATTACTCTCTTAAGAAAACTCAACTGCATCTTCCTGAGTACGAAAGAGGCCTGTCTTTATTTATCCATCTGTTTTTAAAAATATTTCCTGAGGGGCCGGGTGGTGGTGCACCTGGTTGAACACGCGTATTACAACACGCAAGGACCCAGGTTTGAGCCGCTTTTTCCCACCTGCAGAGGGAAAGCTTCATGAGTGGTGAAGCAGGGCTGCAGGCATCTCTCTGTCTCTCTACCTCTCTATCACACCCTTCCCTCTTGATTTCTGGCTGTTTCTATCCAATAAATAAAAATAATAAAAAAATTATAGAAAAAAATATTTCCTTATGCTGGAAAAGAGAGTCAGAGCATGACTCTGGTACAAGTGATGCCAGAGGTTGAACTCAGAACCCCATGCTTGTAAATCTAATAACTTCAGCACTCTTAACCACTGCACCTCCTGGGCCACTTCCTTATTTACGTTCAGTGACTATCTGTTGCTTATTCATTTATTAATGAACAAGAGAGAAAGAGAACCAGAGCATCACTCTGGCACAGGTCATGTCAGAGATCAAAGTGAAGACCTCGTGCTTCCACTTTTCTATCTGATGTGACACTTCCCCAGTTGCAAGAAGGTTGTTTTTGAAAAAAAGAAAAACACGCCACAACCAGCCTTTCAAATGGAGAAGTTCAAAGCTTCAGAAGATAATCCGGTAGAGACAGCAAGAATGTTTTAGTTACCAGATGTCTTAAGTTAAAACAACTCATCAAAACTTGCTTTTCCTATCATTTTTATAAAAGTTAAAAGACAGAGGCTAATAATTACCAGGAATGCAGGGCTGTCTTCTAGCCCGGGGAAATGACACAAAAACAATTTGAAAGGAGGTTAGATGTTCAGAGCTGAGCAAGAGAGCCTGATGGTTCTAGTCACATGTCAAAGATAGGGTGTAAGATTTAAATGTAACAAAACAGAAATTGAGACATAGCTCACCCAGTGGAGCACTCGTCCTAATGAAGTCTAAGACCCCAGGGTTGGGATGCCCATACCAGAGGGCAGGAGCACCGGGATGGTAATGGCACGGGTGGGAGTGGGGAGCTCCATGGATGGTGGAATGGCGCTGTGATGCCTCTCTTTCCTTCCAATCAAAAATGAAAACACCAGGCTCAGGAGGCCACTCCCAGTGGGACTATGCATGTGTCAGGCCCTGAGTTCATTCTCCGGTGTTGGCTTTAAAAATAATTTAGAAATAGGGGGTCAGGCTGCGGCATACCCGGTTAAGCGCAAATATTACAATGTGAAGGGCCCGTGCGCAAGCCGCTCCGTCCCATCTGCAAGAGAGATATTTCACTAGCACCGAAGCGGGTCTGCAGGTGTCTCTCTTTCTCTCCCCCCCTCCATCTTCCCCTCCCCTCCCAATTTCTTTCTGTCCTATCTAATGAAATAGAAAGGAAAAGAAAGGGTGGAGGGTAGATAGCATAATGGTTATGCAAACAGACTCTCATGCCTGAAGCTCCAAAGTCCCAGGTTCAATCTCCCACACCACCACAAGCCAGAGCTGAGTAGTGCTCTGGTAAAAAAACAAAAAAAAAACAGAAAAACAGAAAAAAAAAACCCACCTCAAACTCTAGAAACAACATTTTCTAAAAAAATTAAAAAAAAAAAAAGAAAGGAAAAGAAAAAAGAGTCACTTGGAGTGGTGGAATTGTAGTGCTGGCACTGAGTCCTAGTCCTAGTCCTAGTAATAATACATATAAATAAAGCAAATACAAAAAATACTTAAAAAAAAACAACTTCTTAGAGAGGCTTCCGGAGGTGGGGCTACAGAATAGCAGCAGCAGCCGCTCTCTCTCTTCGCCCTGGTCAACTAAGAATAACAAAGATCACCTGAGACTACCAGACTAGAGTACTCTGGGAACCCACCAAGTCACGGACTTAAAACTGGATAACAACTGTCCCAGAAGGTTCTTGGAGGACTGAGCGACAAAACATATGCAGTACTACACATGTTATCTGTCATTGAATAAAATTTCCATAATCTAAAAAAAAAATCTTTATTTATTTACTTTATCTGATAGGACAAAGAGATATTATAAGGGAGTGGGAAAGAGGGAGAGAAAGACAGAGAGACACCTGCAGCCCTGCTTCACCACTCGTGAAGCTTTCCCCCTACAGGTGGGGACCAGGGGCTTGAACCTGGGTTCTTGAGTATGGTAATACATGCACTTATTCACGTGTGCCATTGCCTGACTCCATAATAATACTTTAAAAAAAAAAAAAAACTTAATTTTTTTTTTCCCCTTCGCTGTTGCCCTTGTTGTTTATCGTCTTCGTTATTATTGTTGTTGTCATTGCTGTCGTTGTTGGATAGGACAGAGAGAAATCGAGAGAGGAAAGGAGACAGGGGGAGAGAAAGACAGATACCTGCAGACCTGCTTCACCACCTGTGAAGCGACTCCCCCGCAGGTGGGAAGCCGGGGGCTTGAACTGGGATTCTTTTTTTTTTACATTATTTATTTATTTATTTATTTATTTATTTATTCCCTTTTGTTGCCCTTGTTGTTTTATTGTAGTTATTGACGTCGTTGTTGTTGGATAGGACAGAGAGAAATGGAGAGAGGAGGGGAAGACAGAGGGGGGAGAGAAAGACAGACACCTGCAGACCTGCTTCACCGCTTGTGAAACGACTCCCCTGCAGGTGGGGAGCCAGGGGGCTAGAACAGGGATCCTTGCTCTGGTTCTTGCTCTTTGTGCCACGTGCGCTTAACCTGCTGCACAGCAGCCCGACTCCCCGAACCAGGATTTTTAAGCTGGCCCTTGCGCTTCGTGCATGTGTGCTTAACCTGCTGCACCACCTCCAGCTCCCCATAATGATACTTTTAATGGAATAATTATTACATACTTCACCTTGGGTGAAGAGTGTGCCCTTCTCCAAACTTAGGCGTTTCTACTCTGATGACAACTGGGTATAGAACTAAATGGAAAAATGCAAAGTCTTTCCCCACAAAGTCTAACCGAACTCGCTGACAGCTGGTAGATTTCTGCCTGGTTTTCTGAAAATGGTTCTGCCTTTGTTTTTACTAGGAGACCACGTAAATCTTACCCACTTGTTTAGTTGCAAGGATTGAAACAAAATGTTTGCTGGCAAAGCAAACAGTGGCTTTAAAATTCTCCACTTGGACTGCTGGGTAAAACACTTGTTTATTGACACAAATGCTTTATTTGGAAAACGGCTGCCAGTGTGGCAGTTTTCCAAGAAACACACCAGGATGTGCTACGATGGTGATGTCACGCCCTTGATAGAAGCTGGCATTTCAAAGTAGCCACTCAGGGAAGTTTCCTCTCAGAAAATCAAGCAAGAATGGGAAGACCAGTCTGGTTAAAAAAAAAAAAAAGCAAGTCACCCCCTCCCCCCCCCCCCCCCCCGCCTAATTGTTGTTATTCTGTATTTTGTCATTAAATAGGCCTGCTTCTTCTCCCTCAAAGTTAATCTCTTTATATAACCAAGAACTTTATAAATGAAACCCTAATAATAATAATTATCATTATTATTAGAGCCAAGCCTCTCCCACTTTTTTTTTTTTTTAATTCTATGCCTTCTGGCTCTCATGTGTGACATGGCTTGAAAAATCATTTGTATCTCTTAGTAGGATACACTAGAGCCCTGAAAAGCCATTATTAACCACAAAATAGGAGCATAAGACAAATCTAAGTTGATATCCATCACAAAGACTGGCTTTCTGAAGTAACAGAGGAAGCATCATCAAAGATAGCCTTGGGGCTCTGTGGTTACTCTCATACACAAGTCCCTGCAAACATATTGCATGTGATCAAAAAAGATTCCCTTAATAATGCCCAAGAATATTCCTCAATAGTTTCTTGTTAATGTCAGGCTCTTAGATATACAATGGACCACTGTTATAGTCCACGACACTGGCCTCCATGCTTATGAAAGTACACTTCTGGGAGTCGGGTGGTAGCTCAGCGGGTTAAGTGCACATGGCACAAAGCGCAAGGACTGGTGTTAAGGATCCCGGTTTGAGCCCCCGGTTCCCCACCTGCAGAGGAGTCACTTCATAGGCGGTGAAGCAGGTCTGCAGGTGTCTGTCTTTCTCTCCCCCTCTCTGTCTTCCCCTCCTCTCTCCATTTCTCTCTGTCCTATCCAACAAGGACGACAATAATAACTACAACAATAAAACAACAAGGGCAACAAAAGGGAATAAATAAATCAATTTAAAAATAAAAGTACACCTCTGCCTTTGCAAGGCATTTTCTTTTAACCAAGTGGTTACATTTCAATTTATAAAGTAGAAAGAATCAGCTGTTGCAAAATACAAGAATATGGACAGTGCAGAGGACTTATGATTTTGTCCAAGGACATACACAAGGCCCATAGGCCACCAGTAGATGCTCCACCAGAACACTCGTCATCAGGGAACTGAAGCTCAAAACCTCAAACTACCGCATCACAACCACCAGCATGGATAGAATCCAATTTTAGAAGTAAAACAAGGGAGTCGGGTGGTAGCTCAGCGGGTTAAGCACACGTGGTGCAAAGCGCAAGGACCGGCATAAAAGTAAGATAATTGCTCCACTAGGGAAAGATAGAAACAGGCTGGGAGTATGGATCGACTTATCAACGCCCATGTCCAGCAGAGAAGCAGTTACAGAAGCCAGACCTTCCACCTTCTGCTCCCCATGATCCTAGGTCCATATCTCAGAGAGATAGACAGGGAAGCTTCCAATGGAGGGGATGGGATATGGAACTCTGGTGGTGGGGACTGTGTGGAATTGTACCTCTCTTGTCCTATGGTCGTGTTAATCATTAATAAATAAATAAATTAAGAAATAAAATGAACAACATTAATAAGTACAACAACATTAATAAGTACAACAACATTAATAAAACAAGAAGGGCAACAAAAGGGAATAAATAAAAAAAAAAAGAAATAAAATAATAAGTGTCACAAAGAAGTGGAGAAATTAGAATCCTGATACTTGGATAGTGGCAATAGCAAATGGTGTTCTGTTAGAGAGAACAGTGTGGTGATTTCTCAAAGGTTAAACCTGGGAGTTACGCTATGACCCAGGAATTTTGCTCCTGGGTAGATACTCCAAATAACAAATAAAGAAACAACAACAAAACAGGATGCTAACTGATCTGTGTACATCATGGACATAGCAGCATTATTCAAAATAGCCCAAATGTGGGTGAACTTTTCAAAATACTATGCTAAATAAAATGAGTCAGACACGAAAGGACACACTGATTTGTTGGAAAAGTCACAATGCATTTTTGCATAGAAAAAATATCATGACTTTACAACAACCCAGTATATTGTAGGACTCCATTTGAATTCATTATCTAGAGAAAGGATTTTCAGAATGCTAGAAATGGACCTACCCTATGACCGGGCAATTCCTCTCCTGCAGATATATGCTAAGGAAACAAACACACCCATCCAAGGAACTCTATACACCCATGTTCATAGCAGCACAATTTGTAAACCCAAACTTGGAAGCAATCTAGATGTCTTTGTCTAACAACAGATGAGTGGCTTGGAAAGTTGTGAATATATATCCAATACTCAACCATTTAAAATGATGAAGTTGCCTTCTTCAACTCATCTTACATGGAGCTTAAGAGAATCATGTTAAGTGAGACAAGCCAGAAAGAGAAGGATGGGGCAGGGGTAGATAGCATAATGGTTATGCAAACAGACTCTCATGCCTGAGGCTCCAAAGTCACAGGTTCATCTTCTGCACCACCATAAGCCAGAGCTGTGTAGTGTTCTGGTAAAAAAAAAAAAAAAAAAGAAAGAAAGAAAGAGAAGGATTAATTTGGAATGATCTCACTCATAGGCACAAGAATTTAAGAAATAGGAATAGAAAGAGGAAACACAAAATAAATCCTGGACTAGTTCGGTGTATTGCACCAAAAAGCAAAGGCCTCTGGGAAGGAGCGGGGTGGGGGGTGGACTTTGGGATCTTGATGCACAGAGATAGAAAAGGACGTAAGTTAGGGCTGAGAGTGTTTAGCAGACACCAATCATGGGGAGACGAGGAATTGTACCCATGTGTCAAACACTGTACTAAAAACCATTAATCCTTAAGTAAAAATACATGCATGCATACATACATTCACTGTCCAGAATGGGCATCAAATACAGAAAACACATGACCAGTTCCTAGGAATGGAGGCATGGAGAATTACTGCTTTAGCTGGTATGAGGTTTCTCTTTGGGGAGGAGGTGATGGAAATTTCTGGAAATAGTAGTGATGGTGGCATGACATGGTGACTACATTAATGCCACTGAATCATGCACTGGCATGCTAAGGGAACACCCTTTGCACAGTACCCACTTTACCATTTAAAAATGTTAAAAGAGCATGGGGTGGGGAGATGGCATAAGGGTTCTGCCATCTTTTCAGATTGCAGAATGCCCTTTTGCATGCTAAAGGGCCAGGTTGGAGAAGTTGGTGTGTGGGGGGGGTGAGTTTGGGGAAGAGAATGACTTCTGAGTGTTAGCTATGACTATAGTTCCAAGAGGGCTCCTTTCTGTATCCTTTCCATGGAGTGAAATCCACAGCACTGTGACCTCACCCCGCACCCCCCACCACAGACTAGGATCCTGATCTGTCCAGAGACACCAGGAGAACCCTCCTGGTACTGAAAGCTGCCATCAGCTCAACTCACTGCAGGGCTGAGGCACTGTTTTCCCTATCAAAGTGGGCTTGATCACTCACTTGTTTTTTATATTTATTTATTCCCTTTTGTTGTCCTTGTTGTTTTTACTGTTGTCATTGTTGTTGGATAGGACAGAGAGAAATGGAGAGAGAAGGGGAAGACAGAGAGGGGGAGAGAAAGATAGACACCTGCAGACGAGCTTCACCACCTGTGAAGTGACTCCCCTGCAGGTAGGGAGCTGGAGGCTCAAACCAGGATCCTTACGCTGGTCCTTGTGCTTTGCACCTCCGCTTAACCCGCTACCGCCCGATTCCCTGATCACTCATTTTATAGGGTTGCAGGTAAGACCACATTCTGTAATACCAGCTCACTTTCAACTACCTCCCCTCTCCCCTCCAAAGCATTAATCACAGGCAAAAGTGACAGGAAATGTTAAAAAGTTAAACCGAAAAAAAAAAAAGTTAAACCGATCAACATCCAAATGCACCTCTCTTGCCTAGGCTGGGAGTGTCAAGCAGGAGACTGGCGGAGGACCAAGGTAATCACTGAGGACACTTCAGCAGGCAGCAGCCTGGGGACACTCCACAGTGACTCAGCCACAGGGAAAGACTCAACTCCAGAACTGTGTTTCTGTCCTGACATGGGCTTAGCACCCCAGAGTTTCACCTTGAGACAGGTTGGCATAGGCTGCCTGATTGGAAAAGCTGGAATGTTTGCCTGGTAAAACATCAGAAAGTCGTTGCAGAAGTAGAGTGCTGATCTGCCGGTCCCCACGGCCCCCTGAACTTGCGTCTTCAGTATATCTGTGGTGCAGCAATGTCAAGGGTGAATTCAGGGAAGCTCAGGACTGGACAGCATGACAAAGCATCGTCTAAAATGGCAACGTAAAACCACTGATTTATATCCTTCAAAAATTATATCTGCTTCTAAACAGAATATAAGCTATATTCGGGAGAGACGTGTGCGTGCACATGCAAGACTTTGATTACGTAGGCATCCATGCAAAACACATTCCTGAATTCTTGAGTGGGGAGGGGAGAACGCTAACTGGTCCATATCTAGCATTGTCCCTACGGCAAACTTCAATTGACACCAAGAATTAATTGAGTCTTCCCCTGAGACCTGAACCGCTTCTCAAAAGATGAATCCTCCGAGCTCAGAGAAATGTGTGTAAGTGCTCCTTTTAAAAAACTCTTCCATTTTAGTCCCAACACTGATAGTGTTTCAAAACACTTTCTCAAGGCCCTCTAGCATGTTGTATTAAAAAAAAAAAAAGTTGTCAAACTGGTTTGAACATATCTTCTCCAGACTGATAAGCGAAAGGTTAATAGAGCAGTTTGGAATAAGCTAAAGTCACAACTGTTCTGGCCATGTTCTGGAGTTCAGCAGTATTTTTCAACAGGGAGGGCCGGAGACCACCTGCCATCTCCACAGCAGTGAAAAATAAAGAGGCAGCGTTTCCCCGGTAAAGCAGGTACCCACAGCTCCTTGGGCAGGGCGGCTGACACCACGTTGGGCCTTCAAACCTGTTTTGCAGGTATTAAAAATATCTGAGAGCAAACAGTAAGGAGTTGTGAAAATACATTTTCTACTGCAAAAAAAAAAGTTAATAAATTTGGGCTGACTCAGAACCTCCACAGACAGCAATTATGTTGCCAGTCTTTCCTGTGAATCCGATTTAACTCTTTCATCTTAAGTGTTTTGACCTAGGGAGTCAGCATAATGGTTCTGCAAAAGATTTTCATGCCTGAAACTTGGAGGTCCTAGGTTCAATCCCCAGCCCTACCATAAGTCAGAACTGAGCAGTGCTCTTGTCTGTCTGCCTATCCCTCTTTTGTAAAAATAAATAAATAAAATGGAAATCTTTCAATGGGTGATGTGATCATTACACAATAATAAATTTTATGGCTATTAATAACCATATTTTCATAAATAATGTTTTTCAATAACAAAACAACAACAACAACAATAAAACCCCCCTAAGATCCTAGTGGCAACCACTAGCTACCTTATCAACCAAACACGCTCATGAAGTATACCAAAAACAAACTCTGTAAGCTTTAAGAGTCTGTGTCACTTAAGGTGTGTCAATTCACCTTTGGTGGAGCTGCATTTTTTTTTTTCTTCCTCCTCCATCCACTCACATCTTCAAGAAAGTTAAACTCAAGATCTTGACACTCCCTGGGCTTCTTAAAGAATCTCAAGTTAGGAGTACAGTGTAATGGCAGAACGTGTGTTCCAGATGTTTGTGGTACCAGATTCCATCCCTGGCACTAAAAAACAAATTTCAATCACAGAACTGTCTTCTTCTCAGTACTACTGACTAATGCCACTGTTAGCCAGCATGACGTGAAGTGGTTAGTGCGAGTTAGAAGAGCCGTCAACTGGCCCTACAGGAGGAAAAAAAAACTTCTTTCGTTCACTTAAAATTTTTTTTTCATTTTTAAAAATTTTATTATTTTTTAATTTTTTAATTATATTTATTTATTTTCCCTTTTATTGCCCTAGGGTTTTTTAATTGTTGTAGTTATTATTATTGTTGTTGTTGTTGATGCCATTGTTGGATAGGACAGAGAGAAATGGAGAGAGGAGGGGAAGACAGAAAGGGGGAGAGAAAGACAGACACCTGCAGACCTGCTTCACCACCTGTGAAGCGACTCCCCTGCAGGTAGGGAGCTGGGGGCTCAAACCAGGATCCTTACCCTGGTCCTTGCGCTTCATGCCATGTGCACTTAGCCTGCTGCTACCGTCTGACTCCCTATTTTATTTTATTTTATTTTATTTTATTCTATTTTATTTTTGCCTCCAGGGTTATCTTTGGGGCTCGGTGGCTGCTGGAGGCCGTTTTCCCCATTTTTGTTGTCCTTATTATTATTATTGCTGTTGTTGTTGGACAGAACAGAGATAAATCGAGAGGAGGGAAACACAGAGAGGGGGAGAGAAAGACGGACACCTGGAGACCTACTTCACTGCCTGTGAAGTGACTCCCCTGCAGGTGGGGAGCCCAGGGCTCGAACCAGAATCCTTACACTGGTCCTTGAGCTTCCTGCCATGTGCACTTAACCCGCTGTGCCCCCCACTCACTCTTTTTTTTTCATTCAGTTTTTTCATTTTACTTATGTCTTTCTTCCTTTCTTCCTTTCTTTCTTTCTTTCTTTCTTTCTTTCTTTCTTTCTTTCTTTCTTCCTTCCTTCCTTTCTCTCTTTTTTTTGTTTATATAGCCCGAGTTTCATTTCTGGTCTTCTGAAATACGCCTTTCATAGCCTAAAAGAATAAGAAATCTACAGTAAACATTCACATGTACTTAACAGTGTCTAAAGCACACACTTAGAAATGGCGAGGATAATATTTTTTTTTATATGTCCTTGACCATAATTGAAAAAAAAAAACCAAACACCCACAAATCTGGATGCTGGTATTTTTCTTAGGGCTCTTCATTGGGGAGGGGGCTAGCTGGAAGAGTCAAGAAGATATAATCCACTTTCAGTGGCAATAGTTAGCGATTTAAGAAAAATAGGTATTTTAAATTCTCAATATATATACATATTTTTCCCCCCCTACCAGAGCACCACTCAACTCTGGGAGTTTGGAGCCTCAGGCCTGAGAGTCTCTTTGCATAACCACTATGCTGTCTCCTCCACCCTCTCTCTGTGTTGATGTTGGTCTACAGCCTCTGCTCCATCAATTTTAATCTTTGCTGTCTGCCCGCTAGTCCATCAGACAAGCCATCAAAGGGACATGCAAATGAAGCTCTCTCTTCTAGTTGAGGAATAAGGAGGAAGATGGAGGAGCTAGCTATCCCTTGTTGCCAGATAATTAGCATCAGGCTATCTCTGAAGGTTGGCTGGGACAAAGAGGCTTCTGCTCAGCAGGACAGGCATTTGGGGACTTGACAAGAAAGAATTTAACAGATACTAACGTGGACCAGTACCCCTTGGAGTTTTTCCCACCTTTGTGGGAATTTACTCCCCTCCCAGCCCCTCATCAGCCAAACACTCTCAGCCGGAGACTATTGGCAAACACCACACCCAGGGGCTGGGATCCAAAGGTACAGGAAGTGGTCTGCCCGGGAGATTGTCACCAATCTGGGTAGAGTGTGAGTCACTTAACTCCATACGTAGAGCTTCAGACCAAAGCTGCTTGCGACCTAGGAACAAGAGCCTATGATGTATCCATCCAGCTTCCTGAGGAGGAGGGCTACATCTGGAAAGAGATAGCTCAGCTGGATAAAAAAAAAAAAAAAAAAAAAAAACAGATCTGCAAGACAGCTCACTTGGATAGTGGCCCTACATTGCCATAGGCACAACCCAGGCTCCAGCTCGGCCCTCCCCTCACTGGGGGAGTCTCAGAGCTGTGGTATCTTCCATCTCTTCCTCTGTTTTTGTCTCTGCTTCTCTATCTCTCTCTCAAAAAAAGTTAGTCAAAAGTGGTAGAACCCTAGCAACATTGACAACCGCAGAGCAGCTAAGTAAGCATGGGCAACCGTCAGATAGGAAGAACACAAGAACGGGTTGAAAGAAAGGAATCCTTACATGTGACTGAACAGCTTATTGCAAATAAGGACCACTAGTCCGGGAGGTTCTGACTCAGTACCTGTGGGCCTGGTTCCCTTGATCCGATGAAGCCAGGTTCAGGGCTGCTGGGTTGTAACAATTGGGCTGGGACTGTGCTGATTCAGCAGATTGGTGCTAAGTAAAGCCTCAGGAATGACCAGCTGGGTGTGCTTTACAAGGAAGGAGAGTCTGGAGAGATAGCTATAGAGAATCCTTGTTTTAAGGTGAAACCTATAGACTTGCTCAGCTGTGTGGTGGTGCAAAAGCCAAAGGCATTCAGTTGCAGACAGCTGTCATCCGGACTCGTGAGAAAGAGGAATTGAGGACCCTGTCACTGGGGCAACCCACTCCCAGCAAGTACTTTTAGCTCAAAGCTCCAGACGTCTTCAGGCCCAGGGAGCTTTGTGCTGTTGGTGGAGAGAACCCACAATCACTTTAGTTTTCCTCTTTCAGCACAGTAGTCAACGGAATTGATGGGCTGTGTGAGGCCCTGGCCTTAACCTCCTGAAACCATATGGCAGAAGCAAAGATAAAATGACAGGAACTCTATGGATGGTGGAGCAGTCAGTGCTTTTCTCTCTATCACTCACTTTCTCATAAGAAAAATGACAGGTTCAATCCCCAGCACTAGTATTTACCACAGCTGAGCAGTGCTCTGGGTGTATACGTATATGTATATGTATATACTTGTCGGAAAAGTCATGACATATTTTTCTAAGCAAAAATGTGTCATGTAGAAAAAAGGGGGAAAAAGTAGGGGGCAGGCTATGGTGCACCTGGTTAAGTGCACATATGATCAAGCCCAAGGACCCAGGTTCAAGCCCTGCTCCTCACCTGCAGGGGGTCCTCTTCACAAGTGGTGAGGCAGATCTGCATTCTCTCCCTCTATCTCTGCATCCTCTCTGTCTTATTTAGTAAAAATTGGAGAGGAAGAAAAAAAGGAAAAATGAATGCACTTGTAGTGTCGGTACGGTACCGAGTCCCCAGCAATAACCCTGGAGGCAAAATTTAAAAAAAAAGAAGTGTCATATATGTATGTGTGTGTGACTGTGTGTATGTGTGTGTGTGATTGTGTCATGAAAGTAAATAATTTTTTTAAGAAGAAGGAAAATGAAAGAAGTGGTCCAGAGAGGTTGCTCAGAGGCAAAGCAAATGCATAAGAACCTGAACACAATTTCTAATATTATCTTTTAAAAAAGGAAGAAATTTCAGAGTAGCCATCATTCTATTATTAAACAGGCATTGTGTGAGATGATTCTGTCCAACTGGAGACTCAGTTGAGTGTTCTAAGAGTGTTGAATCAGTAGGTTTGGTACAATGGAAACAAACAAAAATTATATATATATTTACCACAACATTGCTTAGTTCTGGATTAGAGTGGGGCCAGTATTGAAGTTGGAGCTCTACAGTTCTAGGCATGAGATAATTTTTTGTTTTTGCATACCCACTATGCTATCTCCCTAGCACTAACAAATGAAAATTTGATTTACAAGGCTTTCAATTTAGGATGAGTTTATTATGACACAAATTTATTTATTTTTATATATTACCAGATATAAAAATAAATATATTTATTTATTGTGGGGGTTGAACCTGGGACTTCTGGAGCCTCAGGCATGAGAGTCTCTTTGCATAACCTTTATGCTACCTATCCCCGCTTTGACACAATTCCCATTGTAAGGAGAGGAACTGCTGTGTATATTTATAACTGTGAATGTTTCTGAAAGCCAGTCCCTTGTCAACAAGTTAAAAGGTAAGAGTCCACTGCACAGCTCTGATCAGTAACTGCCCACTTTAATGTAGATGACTGATTCAGTTTGCAGCCCCAAACCATCCATCCATCTTCCCTAAATCACCTAAATACAGATGCCAACCACAGCTTCAAACGCCATTTCTGAAGTCACCCCTACAACTTAACTGAACACTGGCTCCTTATTTCACTCTCTGTTGACAGTGCCACCTCTGGAGGCAACCAGAGTTAAATCCTCAGTCCTCTGGAGTCCACTGCCCTCCACATCCAAACAGTGTGAAATGTCACATTTCCCTTTGTTAAGTCACAAAGCAACTTCCCCTGACACTATCCTTGTCCAAGGTCCCTGCAACAGCCATTCACAGTCCTTACAACTTCTCCTCCAATCTAAGCTACAATTTCTAACTTTGACTATGCACTCGATCACTCAAACATGGCGTAATTCCTCATTGCCTGCAGATAAAAATCTTAACGCTGATCACAACAAGGAACTCAGAGCCTTATTTATTTATTTTCCCTTTATTGGGGGGAGGGGAGATTACTGGTTTGTAGTCTTTAAAATACAAATAGTTGGTACATGTGTAACATTTCTCAGTTTTCCACATAGCACTCTAACCCCCCTCCCCTCCACCTAGGCCCTCCTCTGCCATCATGTTCCAGGACCTGAATCCCTCCTCACCCCAACCCCAGAGTCCTTTACTTTGGTGCAGTACACCCACTACAGTCCACATTTTGCTTTGTGTTTTCCAACTTCTGCCTATGGGTGAGATCACCTCATATTCATCCTTCTCTTTCTGGCTTATCTCACCTAACATGATTCCTTCAAGCTCCACCCAAGATGAGCTGAAGAAGGTGAAGTCACCATTTTGATAGCTGCGTAGTATTCCATTGTGTATCTAGACCACAACGTGCTCAGCCACTCATCTGTTGTTGATCAGTTGGGTTGCTTCCAGGTTTTTGCTCTTAGAAATTGTGCGGCTATGAACATAGGTGTACACACATCTTTTTTGGATGGGTGTGTTGGGTTCCTTAGGATATATCCCTAGGAGAGGAATTGCTGGGTCACTTCTAGCCTTCTGAGAGTTCTCCAGACTTGAGCCCTCTTTAGTCTGGCCTGAACTTATCATTTCAAGTGACAGAATTCAATGGGTCCATCTTCAAGTCCACTTGAAAGTAACAAAGCTGAACTAGTCAAATTCCCCCAAACCTACTTTGCAAGTTCCTGCCTCCTGGCTTATCTCCTCTCTACCAGGAGGTCTGCCTCACCCTCTCTGGCTATAAAAATCCTGTACATCCCTTAAGGCCTAAGTTCAAGTTCTCTTAACTCTTTCAGGGGCACTTCCTGATTGATAGTTGCCACTCCTGCTGGAAACAGGCCCAGCACCCTGTAACATCCCAGGCTGCCTGACTCAGGGTGCTACCTCTTTTCACCTCATCACACACCCGGGTCTCCAAGCCCTTCCCAGAAGTTCTGGGAGGGGCACTTTATGACTATTCCATCCTTGACAGCCCACTCTGATTGTCTGGCAATGTTACCCTTAAAAAAAAAAGTAGATTTTTATTGGCACACAGAGACAATCAGGTATCAAGTTCTCTGCAAGAAATTTTTTAAAAAAGATTTTATTTATTTATTCAAGAGAAAGACAGGAGGAGAGAGAGAAAGAATCAGACATCACTACGGTACATGTGCTGCTGGGGATAGAACTTAGGGCCCCACGCTCGAGAGTCCAATGCTTTATCTACTATGCTACCTCCAGGACCACCAGAAAGAAATGTTTTTACATCACTCACTACTCTACTCCTCAACCTGATCTATGAATCTGTCATCTCTTATTTTATTTTATTTATTTATTAATGAGAAAGATAGGAGGAGGGAAAGAACCAGATGTCACTCTGGTGCATGAGCTGCTGGGGATTGTACTCAGAACCTCATGCCTGAGAGTCCAGTGCTGTATCCACTGCGCCATCTCCCGGACCACTCTGTTATCTCTTTTTATGCAGTGGTGGATATACCCACTGCAGGTGTTTCATTTAAGCTCTGAACAGTTAAAATTCTATTTCTGTCATTTAGTGGCACCTCTAAGTACAGCTAAACCATGTCAGGCTCGACTCATGTGAAGAACGCGAAGGGCCCAGGTGGTGGTGCACCTGGTTGAGCACACACACTACAGTGAACAAAAACCCAGGTTCAAGCCCCTGGTCCCCACCTGCAGGGGGAAAGCTCTCTGTCTCTCCCAAATGATAAAATATATATATATTAAAAGAAGACTAAAAAAAAAAAAAAGAAAAAGAACATGAACCTGCTATTCTGTGATCTCCACAGAGTTCAGCTTGGTTCTGGACACTAAGGAGGTGGCTGAGAGAGCATCTTGGTATTAAAAAAATTGAGGGGGAGGCTCAGCAAGATAGCTTACTTGGCCTAGTACCTGCATTACCACACACTACCCAAGTTCAAAACACAGGCAGAACACATGGGAGTATTGAAGCATGAGGGAAGCTTAGTGGTCTCTCTCTCTCTTTCTCTCTCTGTTTTAAAGGGTTTATTTACTAGTGATATAGAGGTGAAAAGGAGTTCATGGGGCCAGGCAGTGGCACACCTGATTACGTGCACACATTACAGTGCTCCAGGACCCAGGTTCAAGCCCCTCGTTCCCACCTGTAGGGGGAAAGCTTCACAAATGGTGAAGCTGGGCTGCAGGTATCTCTCTGTCTCCCTCTCTGTCTTCCCCTTCCCTCTCAGTTTCCCTCTCTGTAAAGCTTAACCAGGTGTGCCACCGCCTGGCCCCGTGAACTCCTTTCCTTTCACCTTTTTATCATTAATAAATAATTTAAAACAAACAAAGAAACAAAAACCAAAGAAGAGCAGAGTTACCACTCTAACACAAGCAAATGCCAGGGCTCTAATTTCAAGATCTCATGCTAGTAGGTCCAGTGCTCTAACCACTGCACCACCTACAGCCTGCCTGCCCCCCACTCTTTCACTCAGAAAAAGTCAGCTTAGAGTAGTGAAGTCCTGGTGATGGGAAAACAAAGTATATTGAGAGCACATCTTTGTATATGGTTACAAGTGCCATGTTCAGGATAATCTTTGTGAAGATCTGCTACACAGAAAGCACATACAAAAACAAAATATATGTAACAAACATTCTAATTTTGCAACACTCCATAATACTAAGGTTTCTATTATGATTTTTTTTCTTAACTATTCATTCCTTAATTTTATTTATAAATCTGTTGTGTGAATTGCATAGAGTTTGGGGGATGGAGAGAAGCAATGCAAAGAAACAAGAAAGTTGGCTACTTTGTTTTAGACTTAAACTGCAACTCATTTCCAAAACAAGTCTGACTGGAGCAGAGATTTTCAGTTTAATCATTTCACATAAAAGAAATCATGCTCCTTAAAAAGGGTGACAGAAATCTAAGATGATAAGCACGTTGATTTATTTTTCAAAATTTTCAGAAAGCCCTGCCACTTTTGGAGTGAGAGAGACCTGAGCACATTCAGTCATCATCTATAATTCTTTCTTTCTTTCTTTCTTTCTTTCTCTCTTTCTTTCTTCTTTTCTTTGCCTTCTCATTGTCAGGGATCAATCCAAGGGCTTTACTCATGCAAGTTATGTGTTTTACTTTTTTTTTTTTTTTTTAATTTAACCAGAGCACTGCTCACCTTTGGCTTATGGTGGTGCAAGGGATTGAACCTGGGACTTGGGAGCCTCAGGCATGAGAGTCTTTTTGCATAACCATGATGCTATTTACCCCTGCCCATGTTTTACTATTGAACCACCATCCTGGCATTTCTGCTTTCTATCCAATGACAGACTATTATCCAACATCTTGAATTCCAGCCGTTCTACATCTGGGCAAACACCATGCGTGAAAATAAAGACTTTTGCTAGTTGAGCCTCTATCTAAAAAGTCATGTAAAAAGTCAGTCTGCCACCCCCAGAGTATTGTTACTTAGTATTATTATCCCATTGTACTGAGATACCAGAGACTTCAGCAAACAAACAAACCCAAAAAGCTGAGGATGACTTGGTCTCCACAAGAGTTTTCACAACAACAGAACCTCTTTCTTGTATCTAGAATATAATTCCATTAAAAAAAATCAGTTGATCAGTTATCATTGTCTGTAACTGTGAAATCGGCCTCACTTTAAACTTCTTTATCTATGGTGGCCTTGAACGCAGACGTTTAACACTCATTCCTACATCAACTCTTCAAATAGCTCTTTGAATCACTCTAGAGGATCACACACCCTTTTTTGTTTGTTTGTTTGCAAATAAAACTCCAGCAATCTTTGAGATTGGACCTCCCAGCTCTCTGGGCCTTGTTGTCCGCTGGGACCAGACAAAACCACTCAGAAGGGCACAGACAGACACACACACACACACACACACACACACACACACACACACAGGAGGTGGGCTGCAAACTCCAGGAGGCTCAGATTTTCTCTCTACTCTGTTCTTTGACTTCCTTTTCCCCTGGCCGCTGCTGGGGTCATCCCATTCAGACCCGGGAGCCATCACTTTGTAATCTGGGTCCCTCCCTGCCCTCATCACATGCTCCCTCCCTCTAGAGTGAGTGGGCAGTCTCCATGCTCCAGAGGGAACTGGCCCAGGCAGCTCTCACTTCTACTTGGAGGAAGCCAGGGGGTTGGGGTTTTCTTCTTCTCCTTTCAATAAAGGCCTTTTTTATGTTTGCTTCTTGGGCCTTCTCCAAATACAAAACTGTCACTGTCTGCTGCTCCTTCCAGCTCTAGGGTATCAACTTCAAACCTTTGTGTTAAGAACTGGGGGATGGGGGTGGGGGCGATTGGTAGCAGCCAGGGTCTGCGGCTGAAGAAACCCAAACTCTGAACACAGAAAACTGGCCCTTGGTGCTGACTGCTTCTTCCTCTGGCGGCTTGCAGCCCAGGGCTCAGGCTCACCTAGAATGCGCGCCTGCACCTCAGCATCCCCGCCAAACTCGGTTACTCTGGCAACTAAAGTTTTTTTCTCTGCAAAGGGCCACAGGGAAACACATCCCTCGGGATGCCCTGGTAACCCGCCACCGATAAAGCTGGGGAACCACAACAGCAAAGAACTCGCTTTTCAAGGCAGGCTCCGGCCGGCCGGCCCGCAGGGGTTGTGTGTGCCTATGGGGGGGGGGGTGCAGAGTCCAGTTACATTCCTGACCCACTTTCCAACCCTCCCTCCCTCCTCCCGCCTCCTCCTCCCAGACCAGCCTGGGCCGGGGCGCACAGGCAAGGAGGGCACGGAGGACCTGTGGGGCCTGCCTCTTGCACCCCACGCCCTAGGCACTTTACATCCCTCGCTCCAGAGCCCCTGTCGGCGACCTCGGCCCCTCTCCCAACCCTTCCAACCTCCACCCCCTTCCCCAGGGTCAAAGTGGAATCAAAGCCCAAAGTGCACCCTCAAAGCGACCCCGAGTGTTGCTCGGCTCGGCCAAGCGCCCCAAAGTCGGGCTGCCTGGCTGGGGCGGAGGGGGTCCCGGCTGTCCTCCCCGGGGAAGCTTCCCGCCTCCCCTCCAGCCCCCCCCACCCCCGAGTCCCCCCAAAGACGCTGCTGGAAACCTGGGCTCCGGGCGAGCGCGCGCGCGCGGGTGGGGGAGCTGGCGAGTCCGGTCTGGGGTGCGGGAGCGGGGTGCTGGGGGCTCTGGGGGTGCGCTCCGAGCGCGGGTGCAGGCAGAGAGCAGGCGGCGCCGGGGTCGCAGCCACCTCGGAGCGGAGCAACCCCTCGCCTTGGCCGCGCGCCCCTCCCCCGAGCCCTTGGGTCGGGGCGCCGGGCGAGGGGGCTGGGTGGGGGGGCTGCTGGAAGCGCCCGGGGCCGGCGAGGGGTGCGCTGCTCCCTGCTGGTTCTTGGGGACCCCCCCTCCCCGCCCAGACTCGGTGCGAATCAGGAGGCGGAGGGTGGCGACGGAGCCCGGGGAGCAAGACTGGAAGGGTCGCTTGCACCCCTGCGCTCACCGATGCCAGGGCGCCCGCGGTGGGGGCGGAGAAGGTGGGTGGGCACAGCCTGCAGACGCTGGTCCCGGCTGGGTGGGGTGGTGGGGGAAGAAGATGTGAAGGTGACCTCGCCGGATCATGGGCTCCCGGGCACGAGGCCTGGCCTGCCCGCCAAACCTGGGAACCTTAGACGCGCTTTCAGACCCAGAGGTTGGTCAAGTGCAGACGTGCAGACCTGAGCAGGGGACGGGGGTCCCCCAGGCAGCCTCGGGTGGCCCAGGTGCACACGCTGTGCCTGCAGACGTTCTGGCAAACTGGAGGAGGAGGCGGATGAGTTGGCTACGGCCAGGCTAAGACCCCAACTCGTGTTTGGGGGTGGGTGGGGGACGTGCTGCAGAGCGAACCCCCCCCCCCCCCGCACTTTACCTGGGCTTCCTCTACACGTCCCTCCCCCTCCTGACTCCCTTCGCAGTTGCTGATGCTTTGAACTCTTGCCTGTGGCCAGCTATGGGGCTCCCCAGACAGAGGGGTGACCACAGGTGAGAGGAGGCAGCCGACATGGAGGGACCTGTGCACAGAAGGGCCATCTAATCACATGCCTTCTTGTTTTTTAAGAATCGTCTCACTGAAAACAGACACAGTCACGGACCAGTCAGGACTTGGCAGTCACATTTAACCGGTCCAGGACTATTTCACACCCATAATGGGTGACTAGTCTCTCTTTCTCTGCTGAAAATGGTTAGCTCTTAACAGGAAGCTATAACCTTTGTCCTCTTCCTCTGAAATGAGTGAAAGCTCTGGGCTGGAGCGTGGTTTTCTAGATTGTTTCTTGTTCCAAAGATCACCACTATGTGTCCACAGATAATGTTTGGGGAGAGGAAAGGAGGCGGAGGGGGAGGAGGGGGAGATTCTGCAGCTGGCCTTATACCCCATTTCTTGCTTTTCAAACCACCTGTTTTAGAACCCCAAGATTGCTGATTGATTTGATGGCGTTTTAGCTTAGTACCCTTTTTTTTTTTAGATGTAATATTTTCCTTCCTTGGTGGTACATGAAATAAGGAAGTCTGAGAAATGCTGAGTTAAACAAGTTAAATAAAATGTATTGGCCAAATGACAAAGGCGACACAGCTTTCTAGCAAGGTTTTGCAAACCTTCCTGTGCAGAGGTTATTTGTAAATTACTAAAAAGAGTCCATAACTGTACAATCTCCTGAATTTTTTTTTTTTTTTAACCAGAGTACTGCTCAGTTTTGGCTTATGGTTGTGGGTGTGTGGGTGTGTGTGTGTGTGTGGGGGGGGGGGATGAACCTGGGACTTTGGAGCCTCAGGCATGAGAGACTCATTACATAAGCATCATGCTATCTACCCCTGCCCCTGAAGGATATTTGTCTTGACAGTCAGTTTTGATTGGGGGGAATGTTCTTGTCTAGGACCACTGTTCCTTTCCAGAAAGGCTGTTCTAAACTGTGTTATATTTGAAGATAGTTAAGGAAAGTGCCCCCATTCCAAGGCTCTCCCTCTGTGCAATTAGGAATCATTTGATGGCCAATCATCTCTGGTGTTGACACGGAGAGTGACCATTTGTGTCAGTTCTGAGGGGCAGAGCTGCTCACACTCAAGTATAAGAGAAGCTGAGTCAGAATCTTTCTTAAGGACTTAGTGCTAGTGAACACCTAATTCACCAGAAATTTTATGCATTTGATATGTATGTATGCTACACCCCTTACATACACACACACATACACACACACTTGGAGATTTATTTACTTGATGCAGGATAGCTTCACATGAGAGGAAGAGAAAGGACAGAAACAGGGTTGGGTGGTAGTGCAGCATGCTAAGCACACATGGTGCCAAGTGCAAGGATCCTGGTTCCAGGCCCAGCTCCTCACCTGCAGGGGGGTCACTTCACAAGCGGTGAAGCAGGTCTGCAGGTGTCTATCTTTCTCTTTCCCTCTCTGTCTTCCCCTCCTCTCTCCATTTCTCTCTGTCCTATCCAACAACAATAATGTCAATTACAATAATAATAATATCCACAACAACGATAAAAAAAACCTGGGCAACAAAAGGGGAAAATATGGCCTCCAGGAGCAGTGGATTCATGGTGCAGGCACCGAGCCCCATCAATAACCCTGGAGGAAAAACATGGATATATATATATATATATAGAGAGAGAGACAGAGAGAGGCAGAAAGGCAAGAGCACCACTCTGACACATTCACAGAACTGGGCATCCAACTGTAAGCCTCAGGCATGCAAGTCCTGAGCTCTGAATAACTGAGCTATTTCCCCACTGTCCACAGCCCTCTGCATTATGATTTGAGATGTTACTAGAAATGCCTTGATGAAATTAGACTTGCACTAATCTACTGATTAGGCACCAAAGATTCCCCAAAAAGGACATCTCGGAAAAAATTTAAATGGACAGTGCACACAAGTGTACTTTTAATAATGAAAAAGAAAGGAGGAAGGAACAGATAGAAAGAAATTTCCAAAGAGAAAATTTAACATAGGGAAAAATTGTTCTTCATCCTTTATCAAAAGTTAGCGGCAAGGTTAGATTTATTTATTTTTTTTCCTTTACCCTTGGCTTCATGCCTGTGTAGTTCCACTTTCTCTTTTTTTAAGATTTAAAACAGAGAAGGAGAGAGAGAGACAGAGAGAGCACCTGAGAAAGAAAGACACCATAGTATCTGTGTGCACTGTGCTCCCAACGTGGTGCTAGGGTCTCGAACTTGAGTCCTTGAGTGTAACAAAACATGTGCTTTTCTGGGTGAGTCATCACCAGTGGATGGATAGATCTTTGGAAGTGAACAAACATTCTACTTGATGTTTTTCAGATATACCAGGGGCCCTGATGGTACAGTAGCCAGAGTGCTAGACTTGCAAACATGGGGTCCAAGTCCCATCCCTGACACTGCATGTGCCAAAGTGGTGAGCTGGTTCTCTCTTTCTAATCAATAGATCATTATTTAGGAAATAAATAATTCAAAAAATATTTATTTATTTATTCCCTTTTGTTGCCCTTGTTGTTTTATTGTTGTCATCATTGTTAAATAGGACAGAGAGAAATGGAGAGAGAAGGGGAAGAGAGAGTGGGGGAGAGAAAGGTAGACACCTGCAGACCTTCTTCACCACCTGTGAAGCTACTCCCCTGCAAGCGGGGAGCCAGAGGCTCGAACTGGGATCCTTGCTCTTTGTGCCACGTGCGCTTAACCCGCTGCGCTACTGCCCAACTCCTGGAAATAAATAATTTTTAAAGAACTCTAACAGCTGACATTTTATGTTTCCATGTAAACTTGGATTTATACACATTAACCCATCTCTGTGCACTAATCCCATAAAGAAAGTAGACCTGCCATTCTGTCCCCCAGACCGCATCCCAACTGGATCTTTTGTGTGAGTCTTCAAGGCTGGAGATGCTAGACTGTGAAGATGTAAAAAGTGAGCATAGGCTGGTGAAATGCCTCCCTTGGATGTGGGCTGCTTTGCCATGTGTGCGACCCAGGTTCAAGCCCGGCCCCCACCACATGGGGAAGCTTCAGTGCTATGGTCCTGTGATCTCTTTCTCTCTCTCCTTTATTTGTCTGTATTACTATTATTGACAATAATAATATATTATTGATAATGATAATGATAATGATAATAATAATAATAATATCCTGCTCTCTATTAGTTCACCTCTAAGGAGAAGTGGACTAGTAAAGTAATTGTGTGGTCCGGGAGGTGGCGCAGTGGTAAAGCTTTGGACTCTCAAGCATGAGGTCCTGAGTTTGATCCCTGGCAGCACATGTGCCAGAGTGATGTCTGGTTCTCTCTCTCTCTCTCTTCTCCTCCTATCTTTCTCATAAGTAAATTAAAAAAAAAAAAATAAGTAATTGTGGCATCGTAATTAATTGTGACAGAGTATGGCACAGAGACTTACCCAAGGGGACTAAAGTGAAGATTTGACTCCGCTCTCCATTTCGAATTGACAACAGGTGGATTCTCATTTTAAACAAATACAATCTTTGAAATTACTTGAACATAAAAGCAGACACTGAAAAGAGCTGGGCGGAAACAGAGAGACTATGCAGGCTAAGCCACACATTTTTCAGGCCCGGACTCGGAGACACCGTTTTCTAGGAGATGTATTTGCTCACCATCATGCAGTTCTATGATGGGAATTATTAGGTTTAGACTCAAGGGCTCCTGGCCCCCAGACCTTCACACAATGAGATGCCGGTCTACCGTAGAGACAGAGAAGACAGGGGACACTGCAAGGGTGTGTGTGTATGTGTGTGTGTGTCTCCATCTCAACAAAAAACTTGGAGAACTTGTGAATCTGTGATAAGATGTCTCATGACTAAGCACTGTTTAAAGAAATATTTCTAAGAGGAACTTCAAGGGGGATTTCAGCTCTGTGAGTTCCTTAAAAACAGCCACAACATGGAGGATATATTTGGGAACACATAAATAAATATGGAATATTTGGGAAATTTTAATACTAGTTATAAATTGAAGACTATTAAGGGAGTTACTACTGGCTTAAGTATGAGTATTCTTTTTTTAAAAAAAAAAATTTATTTATTCTCTTTTGTTGCCCTTGTTGTTGTCGTTGTTGGATAGGACAGAGGGAAATGGAGAGAGGAGGGGAAGACAGAGAGGGGGAGAGAAAGACAGACACCTGCAGACCTGCTTCACCACCTGTGAAGCGACTCCCCTGCAGGTGGGGAGCCGGGGGCTCGAACCGGGATCCTTGTGCTTTGTGCCACGTGCACTTAACTGCTGTGCTACCGGCCGACTCCCACGATTCTTCTTCTTCTTCTTCTTTTTTTTAAAGAGCTGCTATAGTTAGATATTATAGTGAAATACTGGAATTATTACACACTGTTTGAAATTATATGCTGCCTGGTATTAAAGTAATCCAGATTTTTTTTTTCTTCCCTGGAGGGAATGAAGACTGTAAGTGAAATACAATGCTTGAAACCAGGCTGTGGGTAGCTCATTTCTACTTCTGTGTATCTTCAAAGGTTTCCCAACTAAAGAGACCTTTTTTTATTTGCTTGTTTCTATAAAGGAAAGATAAGTGACTCTACCACCCCACCCCCGCTTGTCAGAATGTTGACACACCTTGGTAGAAGTTCCAGAGAGACACTTTCCTCACAGTTAAGAGCCGCAGGAAGCAACATGTGTCACTGTGACTGATGACATTTGCATAGGCTGGCACTTTGTCATTTACACATCGCTTCAGCCAACCTTTTCCCTCCTGCCCCATAAGTCCCAGGGAAAGGATTCCAGTTGTGTCCTCTACAGCACAGTGCCTGAAACCTCAGCTGAGACTTAATTTTCCTAGGCACTTTTAAAAGGTGTTAAAAACGTGCAAGATTTCCAGGGATGATGAAGCTGGGTCCCCACTGAGCCACTTTTACTTGTAGTGGAATTTCCTCTGCTTCATCTTCGGTACCCAGGAGGGGCTAGGCTATTAGCCAGTGTTCCACCTATAAATATTAAGCCAGTCCCAAAACCGCATCATGGAATTTCTAGTATTATTTAAGGGCCTTTTTGTGGCTAAGAAGAGTTGGCATGTTACTGTTTTGATAGTAAGATTTATAGAGCTGGTGTATAATATGGTATTCTTAATTGTATGGGTAAGATATTTAAAACATATGTGGTAGTTACAACTCTGGTTCTATTATGAGTTTTTCTGGGTCTCCCTCACCCCACCCCACTTTGTCATTCCCGTAAGGTACACACACATCTGGAAACTATCAAAACATCCCAGAGACAACACAACGCATGCGGTTAATTAAAGGGATAGACACTACAGAGGTTATGAGGAAGATCCCTATCACCCCGTCAATATTTGATTGGCCATACTTCTTCTTTTGCAGGGAGCTGGAAAACTGGAACTGGTGGGATTTCTGAGCACACAGAAACGAGATTGAGTTCTGGATGTGCTCCTTCTTGCTTAAATGACAGAAGCAGCTTGAAGGGTGTGTGGTGCCTTCCTACCTTGGTTCTGCGCTCTGAGTCAGTGGTTCCCAAGGTGACAGCACACACCCTGCTTCAGGAGCACTGAACCACGTCCAGGGGCCAGGGACAGCTGTGGGCATCAGAGGCTTTCTGTAGACTGGGTAGTAGGAAAGTAGACCTACGTGCCTTAGCTGAAACTAGGATTAGCAAACATGTCCAACATTTCCTTTTTAAACTCTAATAGACACAGCGCCTGTAAATTGAGTTATAGAAAACAAACGAACAGACAACCATGTCTTTCCACTACATCAAGACAATGTCTCATGTAGTGTGGAACAAGAACAACAGTCAACATGATTCAACTGTTTTAACTTAAAAGACACGTATTGCTTACGTATCAGTCCACCTCACAACATAACATACAGTTCACTCAGCTTTGTTACTACACCCTAGTGCTATAGATTTTTTTTTTCCTCCAGGGTTATTGCTGGGCTCGGTGCCTGCACCATGAATCCACTGCTCCTGGAGGCCATTTCCCCCCCCCCTTTTGTTGCCCTTGTTGTTGTAGCCTCCTTGTGGTTATTATTATTGCCATTGTTGATGTTGTTCGTCGTTGGATAGGACAGAGAGAAATGGAGAGAGGAGGGGAAGACAGAGAGGGGGAGAGAAAGACAGACACCTGCAGACCTGCTTCACCACCTGTGAAGCGACTCCCCTGCAGATGGGGACCCGGGGGCTCGAACCGGGATCCTTAGGCCGGTCCTTGTGCTTTGCGCCACATGCGCTTAACCCGCTGCGCCACCGCCAGACCCCCGTGATATAGATTTTTTAACTTAAAGGGGAAAATTGGAAATTTAGTCCCAGTACCTTAGGATTTTAGTCTTGGTGTTTGTATTAAATTCTGAGGCCTTAAATCTTTCTTAAATTTTATGCCTTTTATTGTGTTATAATTCCTTCCTTTCTTTTCCTTCCTTCCTTCCTTTTTTCTCTTTCTTTCTTTCTTTCTTTCTTTCTTTCTTTCTTTCTTTCTTTCTTTCTTTCTTTCTTTCTTCCGTCCTTCCTTCCTTCCTTCCTTCCCTCCAAGGTTTTCACTGGGTTTGGTTCCTGCACTAGGAATCCATTGTTCCTTGTGGCCCTCCCCCCAACCCCGTTGTTGTTGTTGTTGTAGTTGCTGCTGCTGTTGGGTAGGACAGGGAGAAGTCAATGGAGGAGGGGAAGACAGAGACGGGGAGAGAAAGACAGACACCTGCAGACCTGCTTCACCGCCTGTGAAGCGACTCCCCTGCAGGTGGGGAGCCGGGGGCTCGAACCAGGATTCTTGAGCGGGTCCTTGCTCTTATTACTATATGCGCTTAATCCGGTGCGCTACCACTCACCCCTGTAATTTCTTTTTAGGTGCCTTGCGCAAAGTGAAACTTGTCAGATATCCCTTTTAAAAACTGTAAATAAAAATAAAATAAAGTAATAGAATGACTGTCATAGAAATGCACTTGGTCCAAATATGTCACTGATTAATAAACTACAGGCTTATTTTAAAGCTTTGCTAAATTCCTACTCTTTAGTCTTAATTTATGTTTTTTTTTCTTTTATTAAAAATTACTTGCTTTTATTGAAAGAGAGAGACCAGAGTATTTTTATTCAATATTTTGGGGTGTGGGTGGGAGGGACGTGAGGGGGAATTTACCATAAAAACATGCTTAGCAAATTTTCATGTCATCCTTGTGCAGGGGCCCTGCTAATCTTCTCTGTATCATTCCAGGTTTAGTATATGTGCTGCTGAAGTGAGCATTCTGTTCGTTTTTAGTTTCCTTGCTGTGCAGTACCTGGGATCTAACCCAGGACCCAGAACATGCAAGCTTTTCCCCTCTTCCCCAGCCCCCCGGGTGTGTCTTAAACCAGTGTGTATTCCAAGTACAGTTACGGGGGAGGGGACAAACCAGACCCAACTCTTTTGACGAGAGACTTTTTTCATCTATTTGATAAAGGGGTTTCTCTCCCCTTTTCTTTACTCTATAGAACACATACTATGTCTGTCTGCTGTCTGTCTGTCTATTTTTAAAAATCCTATAATATATGCTGTGATGATAAGAGACAAAATGGCACAGGCACTCTTCACTGTAGTAGAGTGATGATTCACGGTTTGAGCTTCTGGCTATTGGAATCGAAAGCTCTACGTATACCTTGCTTACCACTTTCTAAAATGATTTTTCTTTTCTTTAAAAAAATTTTTTAATTATTTATTTTCCCTTTTGTTGCCCTTGTTTTGTTGTTGTGTTATTATTACTGTTGTTGTTGATGTCGTCATTGTTGGATAGGACAGAGAGAAATGGAGAGAGGAGGGGAAGACAGAGAGGGGGAGAGAAAGACAGACACCTGCAGACCTGCTTCACCGCCTGTGAAGTGACTTCCCTGCAGGTGGGGAGCCGGGGGGGCTTGAACCGGGATCCTTATGCCGGTCCTCGAACTTTGCGCCAAGTGCTCTTAACCCACTGCGCTACTGCCCGACCCCCCATGCTTTTTCTTTTCATTTATTCCAGGGGCAAACAGAAATCCACTGAGCTGGGTGGCTGTATTGCCATCTAGGAGGCCCTGGTTCAAGCCTTGATACCATGTGGGAGATGTCACTGGCACCAAGGCGCTGTGGTCTCTGTCTCTGTCTCTCTCTCTCTCTCTCTCTCCTTCTCCTCTCTTTCTCTGTCTGTCTGAATGAATAAAATGACCTGGGAGTGGTGAAATCATGCATGTGTATGACTCCTGTGCCACAAATACAAACAGAAGAACTATTTTATGAATTTCAAATGAGAGAAGGAAGCCAGAATGCCCTATGGTATGTGTGGTACTGGAGGGGTGGGGGATGAGGGGTGCAGGGTGAGGTTGACCCGGGACCCTCAGGCCTGCAAGTCATATGTTCTATCAGCTGAACTGTTTCCGCAGTCACTTTGCCACATTTTACATCAACTTAATATACTCTGGTGTCCAAATTAAAAAAAAAAATGTCGGTGTCCAGCAACAGATGAGTGGCTGAGTAAGTTGTGGTCTATATACAATGGAATACTACTCAGCTGCTAAAAATGATGAATCCACCTTCTTCATCTCATCGTGGAAGGAGCTTGAAGGAATCATATTAAGTGAGTTCAGCCAGAAAGAGAAGGATGAATATGGGATGGTCTCACTCATGGACAGTAGTTGAAAAAGAAGAACAGAAGGAAAACACTAAGCAGAACTTGGACTGGAGTTGGTGTCCTTCACCAAAGTAAAAGATTCTGAGGTAAGGGGGCAGGTTCAGGTCCTGGAACACGATGGCAGAGGAGGACCTAAGGGGATTATACTGTGTTAACTTATGTTAAGTTATTAAATTATGTTATGTGGAAAACTGAGAAATGTTACCAACTACTGTAATTTAGTGCTGACTGTAAACCATTAATCCCCCAATAAAGAAGATTAAAAAAAACTCAAAACAAAAATAAAATAAAATAAATTTTCTTAAAAAAAAAAAGTCCTCACAACCTATACTCACTACCAGACTGAAATAATTCTCCACAGGAACTCTTACAGTCACAGGAACTACAAAAGGCTAGGCCAGAAAATACAGTTATTCAGAGGGTCTCAGAAAAAAAACCTCTTATTTTTAATTTTACTATATTATTATTATTTTCCAGAGCACTGCTCAGCTCTGGCTTATGGTGGTGCAGGGGAATGAACCTGGGACTTTGGAGCCTCAGGCATGAGAGTCTCTTTGCCTAACCACTATGCCACCTACTCCCACCCTCTCAGAAAGTTCTTAATTAGAGAGGAAGGCTTTTTTTTTTTTTTCTCCTCTAAATTTCTCAGATTGCTCTGGTATTTCTTTTCTGAAGGGACTTTAGTCCTGGGTGGTTGTAGTAAGCCAACAAGCAGATGGCACCAGTGCTGGACAGGAGTCCACAGTGAGCTCCCCAGTTTTATCTGGAGGTGGAATTAGTTGGAAGATGAGACGGCTTATTAACAGTTTCCTCATTTCATTTGTTCCCCAGTCATGATGGCTGCTTGCTCCACGCTCATTCTGCACCTGCTGCCTGATGCCAGTCTTTACACTCACTCTGTCCCTGTCCCTGTGTCATCTTCCCTTTTACAGAAGTGGCTGACACTTAATGGGGTGGATTCATCTCTCCAAAGCAGGGCTGACAGAAAGTGGCACCTGTGCCTTAGACTCCAAAGTCTTTACCAGCACAGACCACGGATCTCTCCTCACAGTGGACTTTTCAACTTCTGTGGGAGAGCCAGAGCCACTCACTGGGTGGGACACATAGCTTGCCTTGTGTTCAACCCAGGTAGGAGAGTCCCAGCACCACATGAGACTGTCATAGTGCCAGGGGAGGCTCCAATGCTGTGGTGTCTGTTTGAATAAGGAGAAAAAAAAAAAAAGTCAATGGCTAGGCAGTGGCGCACCTGGTTAAGTGCTCACATTACAGTGCACAAGGACCCAGGTTCAAGCTCCTGGTCCCCACCTGCAGGGGGGAAAGCTTCACAGTGGTGAAGCAGGGTTTCAGGCCTATCTCTATGTGTCCCTTTCTATCTCCTCTGCCACTCTCAATTTCTCTGTCTCTGTCCAATAATTGATAAATAAAAATATTTTCAAAAACAGTTTTCTTTTTTATTAAAAAAGTCAGTCCTGGAGTGATGAAATAGCATGCAAGTCTCAATTCTAGGTGCTGGAAATTAGCCAACAAACAAGCCTCTGCACAAATTCACAGGGGCCTCCACACCTACAGTATTGACTCACAAGCTGCCTATTCTCTCCCCAAAGAGGAAAGTAAACACTGCTATCAACTGAACCAAAATGACGAGTGATCTGTTCTGATCATTTTTCATTTCTCAGCCAGCCACAGGCCAGTAAAAGATTCGACTGTGGCCTGGATCATCTGCGCAGACTGTGCACAGATGGTGCTCGGCTGGTCATGCCTTCACGTAATCAGTCGGCCCTAACTTTCCCACTGCTGGAGTAGTCATCGGAATGGGGGAGACTGAGAGACTTATTTACATTTTATTATGTTAAATGAGGAAATGATTTTCGAGGCCAGGGAATCCCTCTCGTTCCTGAAGAAAGGGAGATTACTTTGCTGTGATTTCACTCAGCAACAGCAGCTAGGTGAGAGGATATGGGGTACAGTGAACTTAATATTAAGTTAGTAAGGATGCCACAGATGGTGGCTAAGATACTGGAGCATCTTCTTGTGGTGCTTCACCTGTTTGGATACCTAGGTGTGGAAGGGCCTCAGACTCCTTCTCGCACGTATCACAACCCCAGTCCGGTGACCACCCTGGAAGAAGTTAGTTAATCCAGTGTGCCTTTACTTTGGAGATGGGTGGAGATGCGGCCTTCCTGTTCCCTCTGACTTTTAAAATTTTTATTTATAAAAAGGAAACACTGACAAAACCATTGGATAGGAGAGGTACAACTCCACACAGTTCCCATCATCAGAACTCCATATCCCATCCCCTCCCCTGATAGCTTTCCTGTTCTTTAACCCTCTGGGAGTATGGACCTAAGGTCATTGTGGGATGCAGAAGATGGAAGGTCTGGCTTCTGTAGTTGCTTCCCCACTGAACATGGGCATTAGCATGTGGATCCATACTTCCAGCCTGTCTCTCTCTTTCTCCAGTGGGGTGGGGATATGGGGAATCAGGGCTCCAGGACACATTGGTGGGGTTGTCTGGTTGGCATCATGTCAGGGAAGTCTGGTTGGCATCATGGTAGCATCTGGAACCTGGTGGCTGAAAAGAGAGTTAACATATAAAGCCAAACAAGTTGTCGACTAATCATGAACCTAAAGGCTGGAATAGTGCAGATGAAGAGTTGGGGGGGCGGTCTCCATTTTGTAGATAGCTCATGGGCCTATTTTAGTTATATTCCAAAGGGCCTGTGGCTATACTAGTTTTTTTTTTCCCCCTGAGCCTGAAACCTGATATGTAGATAGATCCAAGTTATTGTCTGAGGAGATGATGTTATGGCTGGAAAAAGGACCAGAAAGCTGGATCAGGGAAGAGAGTAGCTCCCTAATATGGGAAAGGTGTATAAATATTGTTGACTGTAAACCCCATCCATTTGATGTGATCTGGGGCCCATATTCAGCTTAGGAGCCTATGTGACCTCTGCATCCCTGTAGATCTGAGCTCACATTCTGTGGTCATGAGTAGGAACATTCCAAGCTGCCCCAATATCAGGATCCATCTTCCTCAGGTGTAGCACAGAGTATGTTGTCCAGTCTCCCTTCAGAGGATGGAACATTCTCTACCATTGTTGACCCACGTTGATGGCAAGGTCCTATGGGGCCCACAAAAGGGTCTATTGTGTTGTTCCTGATAGAGATGACTGGTAACATTTTAAATCCCAGAGTGGACTGCTAGAAATAAGCTTGCTGCCAACCAAGTGGAGACTGCAGGGTGGGCTGAGGGTTCACAGCATCTCTCCCCCATAGGGCACAAGTCCTCCCCATTCTTGTTTACAGACCTGGGAGGAAGTCACTGGTGTTTGAAAGTTGGAGGGGGTGGGGGCGAGAGGATGAGCCTCAGGGCTTCTAATTAGGAGGAAGAAGCCAGGCCGACTGGTGTTGCGGAAAGGGTGTGTGTGTGTGTGTGTGTGTGTGTGTGTGTGTGAGCTTTGGCTTACCCTTGCAGGAATGCTCCAGGGAGAGACCAACACAAAACCCCTCCAGTACCTAGGAAGATAGACAGAATGCAAGTTGGGTGGAAAGAGCTGAAAATGTCACTTGAGGTTAAGCTCTGGGAACCTGGGAACCGGCCCTCTGCCAGAGAGGAAGAGAAAGGTTAGAATCTTCTGTGCTTAGGAACAGGATAAGGAACAGACTGGCCTCTCTAGCCTGCTGGCACTGCAGCCCTGCCTTGGGGAGCACAGCGAGCTCAGCTTATCAGTACTGCTGGGGGCTGGGGAGACAGCATGGTGGTTATGCAAAAGACCTGAGCTTTTGAGACCTCAGGTCCTATCCTAGTTACATTTCAAGCCAGAGCTGCATAGTACTCTGGAAAAATACATACGCAGATACATGCACACACACACACACACACACACACACACACACACACACACACACACACACTACTTGTTCAATTGTGTGAATAACCACACACAAACAAGTCAAGCAAAAATGCTCTCCGTTTTTACTTGTCCCCCAGGCTGATTTGAGTTAGTAGGTACAGTTCATACAAAGCGCTTCCAAATTTCACCTGGGAGATGAAGTTGTGCTGTGAATCCTAGATTCAGCTGTGAAACAGAGTCGAGGGCAAGAGTAGTAGGATAGCTCTTGACAGGAAGAGGCAGGTCTGTTAACTCCACGCTAATACGTTCACCACACATGTCCCAGGTAGCAGGCTCAGACAAATCTCAGAATAGATCTGCACACAGGCCTGAGAGGATCGCAGTGGGCAGAAGGTAATGTTACACCATCATGACATAACTTCTAGAATGATCACTGCTGACCTTTGCTCCAGAATCCAGCCCTCCGTGTATTAAAAAGTAAAAAGTCCTCTAACAGTCATGGGCCCCGTGTGTGTGTTTGCAGTGGGTTAAACTTCCACTCGATGGTGGGAACCCAAGATAAGCCCACCACAGTCTTTTCTTTTTCTTGGCAGGGGTGGGGTGGGTTGTGGTGGCAGATGACCAAAGACGCTTTCTGGTGGGCGTTGAAGAGAATGTAGTTGTTTGCCATATTACTGTCAGTGGTTTGCAATGCCCAGCACTGGAGCTCCAGAGTCAAAGGATAGTGTTAACTGGGGAGGGGGGGTGCTTTGGGCTGGGGAGTAAGGTGGACACTCCAGCAAGAACCCTGCAGTTGGGGTTGGGGAGCAATGTTTCAGACTGAGCATTGCTTGGGGAGTAAGGGGAGGAGGAACATGGCTGACTGCTGACCAATTGTCAGGTATGACCCTTTCTGGTTTGCAGTGTGACCTGAATCTCCACTCCTGTGCTAATTCTTCTCCTCCTCCTCCTCCTCCCTCTCCCCTCCCCCTCCCCCTCCTCCTCCTCCTTCTCCTCCTTCTTTTTTTTTACCTCCAGGGTTATTGCTGGGCTCAGTGCCTGCACCATGAATCCACTGCTCCTGGAGGCCATTTTCCCCCCTTTGTTGCCCTTGTTGTTGTAGCCTTGTTGTGATTATTATTGTTGTTGATGTCGTTTGTTGTTGGATAGGACAAAGAGAAATGGAGAGAGGAAGGGAAGACAGAGAAGGAGAGAGAAAGATAGACACCTGCAGACCTGCTTCACCACCTGTGAAGCGACTCCCCTGCAGGTGGGGAGCTGAGGGCTCGAACTGGGATTCTTATGCCAGGCCTTGCGCTTTGCGCCAAGTGAGCTTAACCCGCTGCACTACCACCCGAGCTCCCACTCCTGTGCTTCTAAATAGTCACCTCCCTGGGATGTGTCCTCTAATGTCAACAGAGGAGACAAGAAAGGAGGGGCTGCATTCAGCTTTCCAGGGCAGGTCAGCATCCTTCAGAGCATATCCAATATTTCCAGGTTCCTCCTTTTCTCTATTCAGTGGAAGGTGGGGATGGAATTCCCCAGGGGCTGGGGGTTGCTGACTCACGTTCTGCTCTCTCTGAGATAGTTGTGATGAAGCATTATTGCCTGCATGAGTGTAACTTTGTTTTTAATATTTTATTTTTGAAAGAGCTGCAGAGAGAGAGAGAGACAGAGAGACAGAGACACCAGAGCACTGCCCAGCTCTGGCTTATGGTGGTGTAGGGGACTGAACCTGGGACTTCAGAGCCTCAGGCACGACAGTCTCTTTGCATAACCATTATGCCATCTACCCCCCGACCCTGCACGATTGTATCCCTATGGTCAGCTTCACCTGACATCTGAGATGAATGGCGTCCGGGAACCTTCATTCCAGGACATGCTTCTCTCTCCCCTGATTTGTCCCATAGAATTAAAAAAAATTGTTTTAATTTTCTTTCCTCCAGGGTTATTGCTGGGCTCGGTGCCTGCACCATGAATCCACCGCTCCCGGAGGCCATTTTTCCCCCTTTTTGTTGCCCTAGTTGTTGCGGTTATTTTTGCCATTGTTGACGTTGCTTTGTTGTTGGATAGGACAGAGAGAAATGGAGAGAGGAGGGGAAGACAGAGAGAGAGGGGAGAGAAAGATAGACACCTGCAGACCTGCTTCACTGTCTGTGAAGCGACTCCCCTGCAGATGGGGAGCCAGGGGCTTGAACCGGCATCCTTATGTTGGTCCTTGCACTTTGCACCATGTGTGCTTAACTCACTGCGCCACTGCCCGACCTTCTGTTTTAATTTTTTTAAGGGGTTGGGAGGTGCCGCATCTGATTGAGTGCACATGCTACAGTGCGCAAGTACCCAGGTTCGAGTCCCTGGTGCCCCCCTGTAGGAGGAAAGCTTTGTGAGTGGTGAAGCAGGGCTGCAGGTGTCTCTCTGACTCTCCCTATCTCCTCCTCCCTTCTCAATTTCTGGACGATAAATAAATAAAGGTAATAAAAATTAAAAAAATCATTTTTTAAAATTTGCTAGGACTTAGAGAAGCTGAGAGGGGTGGGGGTGATAGAGGGAAAGAGAGAGAGAGAGAGAGAGAGAGAGAGAGAGACACCTGCAGCCCTGCTTCACCACTTGTGAAGCTTCTCTTCTGCAGGTGGGGGCCTGGGGCTTGAACCCGGGTCTCTGTGCATTGTCACATGTTTACTCAGCTGGGTGTGCCACCTCCTGCCCCCTATGGGATCCTTCAGTTATGATATGTTCATGAAGTTTGCTTCTGAGGGGAGGAGGACTTTTCAATACTTATCGAATTTTCAGAATCCGGTAACCCAGAAAGAGAGAGGCAGAGAGAGATGGAGACAGAGAAGTAGAAAGAGAGAGAGAGAGAGAGAGAGAGAGAGAGAGAGAGAGACTTAGAGGAAAGGACTGGTTAGTGCTAGCTGCAGTCTTTTCAGACCTCAGCCTCCATGTTAGGGGCCTGGGCGGTGGCACAGTGGACCAGGCATTGAAGTCTCAAGCATAAGGTCCCAAGTTTAACCCCTGGCATCTCACATACCAGAGGGATGCTCTGATTTTCTCTCCCTCTCTCTCATTAATAAGCAAGTGAATTTTAATAAATATAAATTTATTTTTAGAATTTTTAAAAATTATCTTTACTTATTTATTGGATAGAGACAGCCAGAAATCGAGAGGGAAGGGGGTGACAGAAAGGCAGAGAGACAGAGAAACACCTGCAACACTGCTTCCACCACTCATGAAGCTTTCCCCTTGTAGGTGGGGACCGTGGGATCGAACCTTGGCCCTTGTGCATCGTAACATGTGCTCTCAACCAGGTGTGACACCACCTGGCCCCTAAATTCAAATTTCTTTTAATATTTATTTAGAGACAGCCAGAAATTGAAAGGGAAGGTGGAGATAGAGAAGGAGAGAGACAGAGAGACACCTGCAGCCCTGCTTCACCACTTGGAAAGCTTCCCCCTGCAGGTGGGGACTGGGCTCAAACCTGGATCTTTGTACATTGTAACATATGCGCTCAACCAAAGGCACCACCACCAGGCAGGATAACTATATTTTTTAAAGCCTTCATGTCTCAAAGAACTTTAGACTGTCCCTTATTTGTATTTATTTTTCTTTGTCTCTTTCAAAGTATGGATTTGATTCTTTGGCCTGGTGAACACACTTCCTCTTGGGGGGGGGTGTCTGTGTTTTTTAAAAATATTTATTCTCTTTTGTTGCCCTTGTTGTTTTATTGATGTCGTCGATGTTGGATAGGACAGAGAGAAATGGAGAGAGGAGGGGAAGACAGAGAGGGGGAGAGAAAGACAGACACCTGCAGACCTGCTTCACTGCCTGTGAAGCGACTCCAGGCAGGTGGGGAGCCAGGAGCTCCAGCCGGGATCCTTACGCCGGTCCTTGCGCTTTGCGTCACCTGCGCTTAACTCGCTGCACTACCGCCTGACTCCGGTGGATCTGTGTTTTATCTCCTGCTGGGTTTGTGCTATACAGTTTGTTTTGCTGGATTCTGTTTGGCGGGGGCTGGCGTCCCCACATCAGTGCTGGCACCCTGGCCTCTTCTCCATGCCCACCCTTCCAATGTGTCCTGAATGCTCAGCCCCGGGTTGTCCTTCTGTCCTTAAGTGCTCCTGTGTTCTGCCGCCCATAAAGGGAGTGCCTCCTCCAGCCAGGCCAGAAACCAACCACCCTGCGCTGAGCTGCTTATCTCCTCTTCCTGCTCTGCTGCTCTGCTCTCTATCTGGACACAGGAGAGGCTCTCTGGGCCTCTCCACAGTCTGCAAACTCACATCTCTTTTTCAGACCCACCAGCTTCTTCCTGGCTTCTCCCTTCCCACTCCCAAAGGCTGCATTTCTCTGCCTCCCATTCCCTCAGGGCTGTTTTGGAGTTCAGGAACCCAGTCCCCAAACACAGCTGACTATGAAATGTACAGGTGCACAGGCGTCTGGGTTCCTGCCCCCTGAGAGTCATGATGTGGTCAGGTGCAGGCAGCCCTGGCCGGCTGGAGAAAGACCCCGAACTCTCAAGCCTATGTGCTCAGCTGAAGAAGTTACACTGACTGTGCCTGGACCCTCGGCCTCCTGTGTGAGGTTGTTACATCTCATAACAAAACAGCCCCTGAGCTTGTGCTGGGTGCCCAGCGCAGTGCCAGGCGATCCCCTCCCTCACCCCTCACTGAGCTTCAGGCTGAGTCAGTTCATTCTGATTCTGCACGTGTAGGGGCGGGCTGAGGGTCTGGGACTTGGGGAGAGCAAGGCCATTAGCTTTTTTTACACTCAGCCAGGAGGTTGTGGGCGTCCTGCCTGCTCCTGCCTCCCTTTTCAGAGCCAGGATTTTCCCCTCCATAAGAAAGAGTTGTTCTCGGGAGTCCCGCGGTAGAGCAATGGGTTAAGGGCACATGGCACAAAGCACAGGAACCGGTGTAAGGATCCCAGTTCGAGCCCCTGGCTCCCTACCTGCAGGGGAGTTGCTTCACAGGTGGTGAAGCAGGTCTGCAGGTGTCTGTCTTTCTCTCCCCCTCTCTGTCTTCCCCTTCTTTCTCCATTTTTCTCTGTCCTATCCAACAACGACATCAATAACAACAGCAATAACCACAACAACAATAAAAAAACAAGGACAACAAAAAGGAAAAAAAATAGCCTCCAGGAGCAGCGGATTCATGGTGTAGGCACCACACCCCAGAGATAATCCTGGAGGCAAAAAAAAAAAAAAAAAAGAAGTCGTTCTCTTGTGTACGGGGAGGAGAGAATTGAAGCACGGTGTTTTGAAATGCACTGAGTAGTCTCCTCTGGCCTATTTCAGGGCTGCCTTTGTTGGACTCACACCCGAGAGAGGGGAACTGGGGTCCTCTCCTGGAAAGAATAAACATCAAATACTTTGTGCGTAGATGGACTTTTATTTAAAATTATAAAATACAATGCCTTTATGTTTACCCATAATCATGAGACTATCTAATATTCTTTTCATTATTTAAGATGTTACATGGCCCTAAAGAGCAAAACTTTCCAGTAACTTACCAGAAATAGCTTTAATTATATTATTCTGTTCTTAGAATTATTTCTGGATATCAAATACATTGTCTCCCATCCAAGTACTAACCAGGCCCGACCCTGCTTAGCTTCCGAGATCAGACGAGATCAGGCGTGTTCAGGGTGGTGTGGCCGTAGATGGTATCAAATACTGTGTAAACATGTCGTGTGCTTTTAAAAATTCCAATGATGACTTATCATCTATTTGCAATACTATATAAATCTCAGGAAGCTTTTCTCGCCTTTATTGGGGGACAGATTAATCGTTTGCAGTCAGCAGGAAGATACAGGGGTTGGTACATGTGTAACGTTTCTCAGTTTTCCACAGAACAATCTAACCACCCCCCACACACCTAGGTCCTCATTATCCATCATGTCCCAGGACCTGAACACTCCCCTCCACACCAGAATTATTTGCTTTGGTGCAATACCAAAGATTAAGTTATATTTATATATATATCCAAATATATATTATATATTTATATATAAATCCAAGATTTAGTTATATTTATATATATATATGGGATGCATTGGATCGACCTTCCCGTGGTGCATCCCTTGAGTACCCATTCATTGGGGAAACTGACGATCCTTCCTAGCCGACTGAATCCACATGGATCCTAGTCACTTTCAAAGCCTGCAACAAGCTCTTGACAGCTTTCAAGCTGTTGGTCCTGCTCTTCGAGTCCACCCTGTCCAACGTTTGACGTCTCGTCATCCAATCTGGTCTCCTACGCCTACACTGAACTTCTCTGTTCCAGACTCTTGGAAACAGAGTTGGCAGTCAGCTGAGGTAAAGAACAAACACCTCATCACAGACCCCTGCAAGCGTCAAGCCGGCTTTGACCTAGCACGTTATGATTGGGCCCTCCTCAATCGCTATGGAACAGGCCATGGCCGGTGCGCCGCTATGTTCCATCGCTGGGGAGCCAGAGACAACCCGAACTGCCCCTGCGGCTACAGACAGACTATGACCCACATAGTCAATGACTGCCACCTCTCCAGATTCAAAGGAGGTCTCGAAACTTTACATCAGGCTCAACCTGACGCTGTTGACTGGCTACTGAAGAAGGGCAAACGCTAGAAGAAGAAGTTATATTCCAAAGGGCCTGTGGCTATACTAGTTTTGTTTTTCCCCTGAGCTTGAAATCTGATATGTAGATAGATCCAAGTTATTGTCTGAGGAGATGATGTCATGGCTGGAAAAAGGACCAGAAAGCTGGATCAGGGAAGAGTGTAGCTCCCAAATATGGGAAAGGTGGATAAATATTGTTGACTGTCAACCCCACTGATTTGCTGTGATCTGGGGCCCATCGTGACTGATTTTATTGATGTCACAAGAAGTCAATAAGGAAGGAAAGAAAGGGCACTCCAGCAGCGCCAAGGATCAAACACGGCGCCTGGCGCTGGTCAGTCTGGGGCTCTACCACTGCGCCACCTCCCTGCTGCTGTGGACAGGGTTTCCAGCCACCCCGGGATTTATGGGATACGTGGCAGCGTATTGAACAGGCGCCCCAATATCCGACTCACCCACTCAGTGATTCAGCAGAGAATCTGTTGAACTCCCGCCACTGCAGGATTTCCGCTGGGAAAAAGAGGCTAGAAATTCCCTCCCCCCTACAAAGAAACTTACTTTAATTTTTTTTTTTTTTTTTTTTTTGCTCCCAGGACTCAGTGCTTGCACTAGGAATCCACCATTCCATTTTTCCCTTTGATTTTTTCTTTTGATGTTATTTTTTTTTATCTATTATTGGATAGATAGAGAGAAATTAGGAGGGGAAGGGGATAGAGATAGAGAGATAGAGAGAGATAGAGAGATACCTGTTTCACCACTTATGAAGCTTGCCCTCTGCAGATGGGGAGCCAGGGCTTGAACCTGGGTCCTTCCACACTGTCACGTGTGCACTTGAGCAGGGACATCACTGCCTGCAGTCCCCACCCCAATTTTTTTCTTACGACTTTTTTTTTTACATTAGATAGAAGACAGGAAAGGGAGAAACAGAACGGGAGAGAGATAGCTACCTGCAGACCTGCTTCACCACCCATGAAACATCTCCCCAGCAGAGGAGGAGCAGGGACTCGAACCCAGACAACGTGTGTGCCTAGCCAGGTGTGCCACCGCCTGCCCCCTAAGAAATTTAAAGGTAGAGTAGACTGCTGACTCATTGCTCAGACGCAAAACAGACACTAAGGAACCTTTGCCGCCACCCCCGCCCCCCAGAGACCTTGATTTCATTTTTGTCATTTTTGTCCCAATTCAGTCTCTCCAACTCCCTTGCTTAATTCTCTCACACTACATCTTTTTTTTTTTTTTAATTTCTTTATTGGGAGGGTTAATGTTTTACAGTTGACAGTAAATACAATAGTTTGTACATGCATAACATTTCCCAGTTTTCCACATAACAATACAACCCCCACTAAGTCCTCCTCTGCCATTATGTTCCAGGACCTGTACTCTCCCCGCCACCAACCCCAGAGTCTTACTTTGGTGCAACACACCAGCTCCAGTTCAAGTTCTGCTTAGTGTTTTCTCTTCTGATCTTGCTTTTCAATTTCTTTCTTTCTTTTTTTTTTTTAAATCTTATTTATAAAGTGGAAACACTGACAAGACCTTAGGATAAGAGGGGTACAACACACAATTCCCACCACCAGAACTCTGTATCCCATCCCCTCCCCTGATAGCTTTCCTATTCTTTATCCTTCTGGGAGGATGGACCCAGGGTCATTATGGGATGCAGAAGGTGGAAGGTCTGGCTTCTGTCATTGCTTCCCTGCTAAACATGGGTGTTGACAGGTCGATCCATACTCCCAGCCTGTCTCTCTCTTTCCCTAGTGGGGCGGGGTTCTGGTGAATCAGAGCTTCAGGACACATTGGTGGGGTTGTCTGCCCAGGGAAGTCCGGTTGGCATCATAGTAGCATCTGAACCTGGTGGCTGAAAAAGAGTTACCATATAAATCCAAACAAGTTGTTGACTAATCATGAACCTAAAGGCTAGAATAGTGCTGATGAAGATTTGGGGTCTCCATTTTGGAAAAAGCTAGTAGGTCTATTTTAGGTCTATTCCAAGGGGCCCATGACCCAACTTTGTTTTTCCACTTCCGTCTATGAGTGGGATCATCCCATATCCATCCTTCTCTTTCTGACTTATCTCCCTCAACATGATTAGTTCAAGCTCCATCCAAGATGGGCTGAAAATGGTGAAATCACCATTAAAACAAATTTTTAAAGATTTTTTTCCCCCTGCTTTTGTTGTCCTTGTTGTTTTTTATTATTGTTGCAGTTATTATTATTATTGTCATTGATGTTGTCATTGTTGGATAGGACAGAGAGAAATGGTGAGAGGAGGGGAAGAGAAAGATAGACAACTGCAGACTCACTTCACTACTTGTGAAGCATCCCTACATAGGTGGAGAGTGGGGACTCAAACCCTCGTCCTTGGGCATATCATTGCACGTAGTATGGTGTTTACTAAACCAGGTGCGTTACCCCTGCCCCCCCCTCTTTTTTATTTTCTTCCTTTCGGTCCTCTGAAACAGGAAGCCTGCTAAGATCAATTTTTATAATATTTATTTTTCCCCCTTTTGTTGCCCTTGTTGTTGTAGCCTCGTTGTGGTTACTATTATTGCCATTGTTGATGTTGTCGTTGTTGGATAGGACAGAGAGAAATGGAGAGAGGAGGGGAAGACAGAGATGGGGAGAGAAAGACAGACACTTGCAGACCTGCTTCACTGTCTGTGAAGCGACTTCCCTGCAGGTGGGGAGCCGGGGGCTGGAACCGGGATCCCTACATTAGTCCATGCGCTTTGCGCCAGTGTGCTTAACCCGCTGTGCTACCGCCCGACTCCCTATTTTTATTTTTGAAAGAGATGCAGAGAGAGAAAGACACAGAGAGAAACACCAGAACACTGCACAGCTTTGGCTTATGGCGGTAGAGGGATTGAGTTTGGGACTTCAGAGCCTCAGGCATGAGAGTCTCTTTGCATAATCATTATGCTATTTACCCTCCCCCCCACAAAGATCAATTCTGACAGGTTCAGGTTAAGTCGTGTATAAGCTCCCCCCTCCCCATGGTGCTGTGGATAAGGCACTGGACTCTAGCAGGAGGTCTGCAGTTCTGTTTCTGACACAGAATATTCCAGAATGATGCTCTGGTTCTCTCCTCTTCTCACTCTCATTAATCAATAAATGAGAAATCCTTTAAAAGCAGATTAAGGATTGGTATATTGCACCAAAGGAAAGGACTCTGGGGGTATGGTGGGGTGAACTTTCACCTCCCAGTGCGTGATGGAGGAGGACCTGGTGGGGGGGAGTGTTTTGCAGAAATCTGAGAAATTTCACACACGTACCAGCAACTGTATTTACTGTTTACTAGAAACCTTTAATTTCCCCAATAAAAAATTAAAAAAAGATGAAGGTGTGTATATGTGGGTTTATTTATGTGCATGTAGTGAGTGCGTGGTGTGTGTACAGGTGTGTGGTTGACAATGCTTGTTTGGACATGCGTGTGTGGGTATGTGTGTGTGACAGAAGGTACGTGTGTGTGTGAGTGAGACAGAGTGTGTGTGTGTGTATGTGTGTATGAGTGAGACAGAGGGTGTGTGTGTGTGTGTATGTGTGTGTGTGAGTGAGACAGAGGGGGTGTGTGTGTGTGTGTGTGTGAGTGAGACAGAGTGTGTGTGTGTGTGTGAGTGAGACAGGGTGTGTGTGTGTATGTGTGTGTGAGTGAGACAGAGGGGGTGTGTGTGTGTGTGTGAGTGAGACAGAGGGGGTGTGTGTGTATGTGTGTGTGAGTGAGATAGAGGGTGTGTGTGTGTGTGTGTGAGTGAGACAGAGGGTGTGTGTGTGTGTGTGTGTGTGTGTGAGTGAGACAGAGGGTGTGTGTGTGTGTGTGAGTGAGACAGAGGGTGTGTGTGTGTGTGTATGTGTGTGTGTGAGTGAGACAGAGGGTGTGTGTGTGTGTGTGTATGTGTGTGTGTGAGTGAGACAGAGGGTGTGTGTGTGTGTGTATGTGTGTGTGTGAGACAGAGGGTGTGTGTGTGTGAGACAGAGGGTGTGTGTGTGTGAGACAGAGGGTGTGTGTGTGTGTGTGTGAGTGAGACAGAGGGTGTATGTGTGTGTGTGTATGTGTGTGTGTGAGTGAGACAGAGGGTGTGTGTGTGTGTGTGTATGTGTGTGTGTGTGTGAGACAGAGGGTGTGTGTGTGTGAGACAGAGGGTGTGTGTGTGTGTGTGTGAGTGAGACAGAGGGTGTGTGTGTGTGTGTATGTGTGTGTGTGAGTGAGACAGAGGGTGTGTGTGTGTGTGTGTGTGAGTGAGACAGAGGGTGTGTGTGTGTGTGTGTATGTGTGTGTGTGTGAGACAGAGGGTGTGTGTGTGTGAGACAGAGGGTGTGTGTGTGTGTGTGTGAGTGAGACAGAGGGTGTGTGTGTGTGTGTGTGTATGTGTGTGTGTGAGTGAGACAGAGGGTGTGTGTGTGTGTGTGTGTGTGTGTGTATGTGTGTGTGTGAGTGAGACAGAGGGTGTGTGTGTGAGACAAAGGGTGTGTGTGTGTGTGTGTGTGTGTGTGTGAGTGAGACAGAGGGGGTGTGTGTGTGTGTGTATGTGTGTGTGTGAGTGAGACAGAGGGTGTGTGTGAGTGAGACAGAGGGTGTGTGTGTGTGTGTGTGTGTGTGAGTGAGACAGAGGGTATGTGTGTGTGAGACAGAAGGGGTGTGTGTGTGTGTGTGTGTGTGTGTGTGTGAGTGAGACAGAGGGTGTGTGTGTGTGTGTGTGTGTGAGTGAGACAGAGGGTGTGTTTGTGTGTGTGTGTGTGTGTGTGTGTGCGCCATCCACTGACATTTTGTAGAAAGTTTTTCCCTGGCAGCTCTTGGCTATGAGACTACATTGGGGCAGCTGTTTGGAGACTCCTGTCCTGTTTTTTGCTGACCTGTCTGGCTTCTAGGGGCCTTATGTTTGGGCAAGCCATCACAAATCAAAACACTTAGTACTATGCCTAACCTACTGAACGTCACAGCTCAGCCTGGCCTGCCTTGAGTGTGCTTAGCCCTCTCACAAGACCTTCCTTCCCAGGCAGCAGCATCTCACACAAAGCCTGTTTTATATGAAAGTGTGAAATATGTCACATGATTTATTGACCACTGCCCCGAAAGGGAAAAACAGAGGCACTGTGGATTTCCACCTTCAACAGCAGAAAGCACCCTGGGCCTGAAGAAGTTTGGAGCTTTGAGCTACAAGTGCTCTCTGAGGGTGAAATGCTCCAGCAACTGGGTCCTCAATTCTTTTTTCTCACATACCTGGATGACAGCTGGCAGGAGGCTGTTTCCCTCAGAATTTCAGGGTTGACTAAGGCCAACAAAGGATCAAACCCTACAATGGCTAAATGGGAACAGATCAAGATTCAGAAGTGATGTCTGACTTCTTCTGAATTCCTGCCTATTGCTTTTGAACCATCAAACTCTCACTACTTGCAGATGACATGATAGTATACATAGAAAAAAAACTAAAGAATCCAGCAGGAAGTTTTTGGAAAACAACAGAAGTAAAAGACTTGTATATTGAAAATGGTGAGTCACTATTCAAGGAAATAGAAAAATTCATAAAGAAATGGAAAGATATTCTATGTTCATGGGCTGGAAGAATTAACATCATCAAAATGAATATACTACCCAGAGCTATATACAAATTTAATGCAATACCCACCAATTTTTTTTTTTGAGAAAAGAAAAAAAAAACTACAAATGTTTTTCTGGAACCAGAAAAGACCTAGAATTGCCAAAACTATTTTGAGAAGAAAGAACAGAAATGGAGGCATCACACACCCAGATCTCAAATTGTATTGTAGAGACTTTGTAATCAAAATAGACACATTGACCAGTGTAATAGAATTGAGAGTCTAGAAATAAGCTCCCATGGACATCTGATGGACATCTAATCTTTGACAAAAGTGTCCAGACTATTAAATGGGGAAAGGGATTCTCTTCAACAAATGGTGTTGGGAAAATTGTGCTGAACGTGCAGAAGAATAAAATGGAATCATTCTATTTCACCAAACACAAGAGTAAACTCCAAATGGATCAAGGACATGGATGTTAGACCAGAAACTATCAAACACTTAGAGAAAAATATCAGCAGAACTCATTGCCATCCAAATTTTAAAGGCATCTTCAGTGATACTGATCCAATTACAAAGCTGATTAAAACAAAAATAAACCAATGGAACTGCATCAAATCAAAAAGTTTCTGCACAGCAACAAAACAAAACCAACCAACCAACCAACCAACCAACCAACCAACCAACCAACCAAAGAAAACAACACACTACCTGAACTGAGACCCCTCACAGAATGGGAGAAGATCTTTACATGCTATACATCAGAGAAGAGTCTAAGAACCAAAATATATAAAGAGCTTACCAAACTCAACAACAAGAAAACAAATGACCCCATCCAAAAATGGAGAGACTGTGAAAAGAATATTCATCACAGAAGAGATCCAAAAGGCCAACAAACATGAAAAAAATGCTCCAAGTCATTGATTATCAGAGAAATGCAAATAAAGACAATAATGAGATACCACTTCACTCCTGTGAGAATGTCACACATTAGAAAAGGTAACAGCAGCAAATGCTGGAGAGGTTGTGGGGTCAAAGGAACCCTCCTGCACTGCTGGTGGGAATGCCAATAGGTTCAGCCTCTGTGGAGAGCAGTCTGGAGAACTCTCAGAAGGCTAGAAATGGACCTACCCTCTGATCCTGCAATTCCTCTCCTGGGGATATATCCTAAGGAACCCAACACACCCATCCAAAAAGATCTGTGTACACATATGTTCTTAGCAGCACAATTTGTAATAGCCAAAACCTGGAAGCAACCTGGGTGTCCAACAACAGATGAGTGGCTGAGTAAATTGTGGTCTAAATACACAATGGAATAGTACTCAGCTATTCAAAATGGTGAATACACCTTCTTCACCTCATCTTGGATGGAGCTTGAATGAATCATGTCAAGTGAGATCAGCCAGAAAGAGAAGGATGAATATGGGATGATCTAAAAAAAAAAAAGAAAGAAAAAGAATATGGGATGATCTCACTCACAGAAGCTGAAAAAGAAGATCAGAAGGGAAAACATAAAACAGAACTTGGACCAGGTTTAGTGTTTGGCACCAAAGTAAGAGACTCTGGGGTGGTGGTGGGGAGGGTTCAGGTCCTGGAACATGATATCAGAGGAAGATATCATGGGGGAGGGGTTAATTTTTTTTTTTCAGTTAAAAAAATATTTATTTATTTTCCCTTTTGTTGCCTTTATTTATTTTTTTATTTTATTTTTGTTTCTTTTTTAAATTTTTCTATATTTTATTTATTTTCCCTTTTGTTGCCTTGTTGTAGTATTGTTGTAGTTATTATTATTGATGTCATCATTGTTAGATAGGACAGAGAGAAATAGAGAGAGGAGGGCGAGACAGATAAAGAGAGAGAAAGACAGACACCTGCAGACCTGCTTCACCGCCTGTGAAGCGACTCCCCTGCAGGGGGGGGCCTTTATTTTCTTATTGTTGCTGTAGTTACTATTTTTGTTACTGATGTCGTCGTTGTTGGATAGGACAGAGAGAAATGGAGAGAGGAGGGGAAGACAGAGAGGGGGAGAGAAAGATAGCCACCTGCAGACCTGCTTCACTGCCTGTGAAGCGATTCCCCTGCAGGTGGGGAGCTGGGGGCTCGAACTGGGATCCTTACGCCGCCCTTGCGCTTTGTGCCACTTGCGCTTTAACCCGCTGTGCTATCGCCCGACTCCCGGGGGTTTAATTGTTATGTGGAAAGCCGAGAAATGCTTCACACGTAAAAATTATATTTTAGTGTTGACTGTAAACAATTAATCTCCCATAAAGAAATTTAAAAAGAGAGGGAGAGAGAGAGAGAGAGAGAGAGAGAGAGAGAGAGAGAGAAATAGAAGTACCTGTAGCCCTGATGCATGACCCTTAAATCTTTCCCCCTGAAGTTGGGGTCTGGGGCTTGAGTCTGAACCCTTGTGTCTGATATATTGTGCATCCTACCAGGTAAATCACCACCTGACCTTTTAAAAAAATTAAAGTCAATTAAAATTAGCATATTTTAATTTATTGTTTTTTTTCTGCTGGGGATTTCTGTCTGCACAACTTCACAGAACTCAATGACTTTTTTTCTCCCTTCTTTTTTTCCTATCTTGATAGAAGTGAGAGGTGAGGCTTGGAGAACACAGAGAAGGAGAAATAACTTGCAGCACTGCTCCACTGCTTGGGAAGCTCCTCCAACCTGCAGGGTGGCATCTGTGGCTTGAACCCACTTGCTTGTGCATGGCAACATGTCCACCCTGCTGGATGAATCCCTGCTTGACCCCTAAGAATACCTTTATTGGAGGGTATTCCTTCAATTGAAAATAATAAGCCTGGCCACGACTTCAGACTTCAGGTGTGGCCAGGCAGCAGCCTTCACAGTCACCAGCCTGTGTTGCAACCCTGCCCACTTGCCATAGCCTCTGGGGTGTCTTACTTTCCTTTCAATTCCTTTCAACAGGGCATGTCCCCTGAGGAAATTCCCTGGAGTGACTTTATTTTGCAGGAACAGATCTGGAGTCGGCGTTAGAGAGTCGAAGTTAATGCCCGACTTCTGCCAGTAGCTTCCACACAAGGCTTGGGTTTCTTTTGCTTCTTGAATCTTCATGCAGAGGATTAGGGTAGAAACTTGAGATAAGGTTCCTGGCAGTACGTGGGTTCCTGGGGCACGCTGCCCGAGTGAGGGAGGAACTCTGCACGGCTTTACTTAACCCCGGTCATAACCATGTTTTATAAGGACATTTTGAGATGAAGAGGAGGACTGTGATTGGCTTCTCTGCTGTGCAAGTGCGGAAGAGTTCTTCCGTGTTTGCACTTGGCAGCGACTGGTCTTTGGGGCTGTTCAGTCACCCCCATGACCCGTGACCCTTGCTCCTTCCTCTGTGGCCAATTAAGTCAAGAGCTGCTGTCCTGGAAGTCACTCCTTCACTCATCAGGAAGAAGTTTTATTCTTCAAGTTTCTTTGAGTAGGTTGTGTCCTCCTGGTTTTTATTTATTTTCTTTTTCTTTGCTTGCTTGCTTCTTCTCCTCCTCCTTCTTCTCCTTCTTCTTCTTTTAAATGTAGAAACTTCCAGTTCTAAGATTCCAGAAGTCCGAAGTGTTTGAAGAAAGCACAAGGGAGAAGAGTGGATTCTGTGTGTGTTCACATGGTGGGTGCCTACACCAGGGCAGGGAAGCTTCACATGAGGTAGCTGTGAAGCTCAGGTGCCACACAGCGTAACTGCTACTCACTCTCCCTGTCCGAGGGGCCTGGGGCCCACAGACCCTTGCTGATGGGGGGGGGTGAGGGGTGAGGTTGGGGTACTGAGTCAACAGCCCTCATGGAGTCCATTAGGGCACTGGAGGGCTTTATTTCTTGAGATTTTTTCCCACCTCACATTGTGCTTTGGACCCGCCTCTTTCCATCCCAACCCCCACCCCTGCCTTTTTTTTTTTTTTTTGCCTCCAGGGTTATCACTGGGGCTCAGTGCCTGCACCATGAATCCACTTTTCCTGGAGATTTTTTTTTTAATTGGATAAGACAGAGAGAAATTGAGAGGGAAGGGGAAAATAGAGAGGGAGAAAGAGAGGCGTGGGTGGTGGCACACATGCTGAGCACGCATGTTGCAATGTGCAAGGACCTGGGTTTGAACCCTCGGTCTCCACCTGCAGGGGGAAAGCTTTGCCAGCAGTGAAGCAGGGCTGCAGGTGTCTCTCTGTCTCTTTCCCTCCCTATCACACCCTTCCCTCTCGACCTCTGGCTGTGTCTATCCAATAAATAAGTAAAGATAATTAAAAAAAGGAAAGACTTAAAAAGAGAGAGAGGGAGAAAGACACATGCTTTGCCACTTGTGAAGAGACCCCCTGCTGGTGGGGAGCCTAGAGCTTGAACATGGGTCCTTGCACTTCTGACTATGTGTGCTTTACAGGGCGCGCCACTGTCCAGCCCCCTCTTCCTTCCTTCTTTCTCTCCTCTTTTTTCCTTCCTCTCTTCCTTCCTCCCTTCCTTCCTCTCTCCCTTCATTCCTTGCTACCAGAACACTGCTCAGCTCTGGTTTACGACAGTGCAGGGGATTGAACCTGGGACTGTAGAGCCTCAGGCATGAAAGTCTTTTGCAGAGACATTATGCTGTCTATTCTTCTGCCTCCAGCTTTTCATTTCTCAGACTCAGCGGAAGAGCACACAGGCTTCTGGAAAACGGCTTAGAAACTGGGCCTCAAGGGCTGGGGACTCAGGGCCAAGGGTCTCTTCCTCATCCTTCACTGAATGCAGGGTCCACTCTAAGAGCCAGGCAGGGCTGGGGGAGGGAGGGGAGCATAGTTTTCCACAGTAATCTGTGCAAGAATGAGGCTGTCCCAGAAACCCGGTCTGACGTCTGAGCTCCTCAGTCTGCATGGCTGGTCTGCTATTTCCTGGAAGGGAGATCTTTTCTGTAAACGTGTGACAAGCCTGGAGCTCCCTCCCACTGGAGGGCCACACCCAAAGAACAAAGAACTGGGAGCCAGAGGGAAGATACAGAGCAATGACCGTGGAGTCGCACACATAGTCCACCACCACCCCCTCTTTTTTTACACAAGCAAGGAGTAATTTTACAGAAGCAAACGAATGACAGTACGGCCAGACTCTCTTAAGGACACATCTGCTTCTTTCCTGGTCACTTCCTCTGAGGGTGTGTTTCCTCAAAGTTAACTTATTCTTTCCAGGGTGTGTGGGATCCCCAGGCATGGATGTGTGTGCAAAATAAATCTTTCAAAAGTATAGATAAAGCAAGCCACACCATTGTAAGGAATTAAAACTGATGATTTCATAGAAACATAGTTAAGTTGAACAAGATATAAAGGATCAGTGCCCACCCCTCCCCCCAAAAAAAAAGGAAGGCATGATTTAACAATTGCCAGGGTCAGAGAGAGAACTCACAGGGCAAGGGGCCTGCTTTGCCACGTTCAGGACATTGTCACCACCTGGGGATGTGCTCTGTTAGTACAGGGAGCTTAAGTGCTGTGGTGGTGTTTCCATTCTCTCTGTGTATCTCTGTCTAAATGGAAAAAGTGGCCTCAAGTGGTAGCCTCTGATTTCATAAAAGAAAAAAAAAAAAGGAAAGAAAAAAAATGTGTGTAAGACACATTCCTTAATTTTTTTAAATTAAAAAAAATATTTATTTATTATTGGATAGAGAAGAGAGAAATTGAGAGGGGAGGGGGAGATAGAGAGGGAGAGAGACAGAGAGACACCTGCAGCCCTGCTTCACCACTCACAGAGCTTTTCCCCTGCAGGTACGGACTAGGGGCTTGAATCCAGAACCTTGCACACTGCAATGGGAGGCTTAACCAGTTGTGCCACTGCCTGGCCCCCACATTCCTTAATTTTCAAAACTTTTATTTATTTATTTATTTATTTGTGATTCAATATTGATTTACAAAATTGCATGTCAAAAGGGCTACAATCCATACCGTTCCCACCACCAGAGTTGCTGAATCCCGACCCCCTCCACTGCAGTCCACCACAGTTCTCCCAAGGTTGCAGACATGGGCTAACCGTCATCTCTACAACTAGCTGTCTACATTTGTACACAATTGCCCCCTTTCTTCCAGGTCCAGTCCTCTCTTCCATTCCAAGCCACACACAACCCTATTACTTCACCCAAATATCTCTCCCCTTTTCGTCCTCTCTTTCTGGGATCTGAAGGAGCTGGAGTTCAGAGCTCCCTTACATTCCTTAATTTTGTAAAAGAGGATCTTGATACCTCCTTTGGAGAGAGCATCCTTGTGAGTCGGAGAGAGCGTGGATTAAAGTAGAGAGAGCAGTAGCCAGCTCCTCTCTGTGTCCCTGGACCATAGTGGCCACAGCTCCCTGCCTCACAGGCTCCAGGCTCCACCCAAGCCCCTGTGAGCTACTGCCAAAGGAAAGCCAACGGCTGCTTCAGTTTGCACGTATTTTATCTACTCCGGTCAGTCTCAAGACTGGTGGATAGACAGATGCCTTGGGAGCCCTCTGGTCTGCTAGATAAAGAGAGAGGACATTGCCATTGTCTTAAGACAGAGACAGCACTGAGCCAGACTATGACCCCACATAGTCAACGACTACCACCTCTCCAGATTCAAAGGAGGTCTCGAAACTTGACATCAGGCTCAACCTGACGCTGTTGACTGGCTACGGAAGAAGGGCAAATGCTAGAAGAAGAAGCACTGAGCCTGCGGCCTGGCCTGCTGGAAGGACAGAGGAGGGAGAGAGGGAGACGCCTCTGGCCCAGGATAGAAGGTCTGGGCTGTGTGGCCTGTGACTCCCCGCAGCTCCCTCCCTAACTGAGGCACCACGTGCTGGGATGAACTGGGGTGTCCATGTGCCTCGGTGTGGGGGTAAGCCGTGGATGCCCCCGGTGCTGGCTGTCTTGGGGTTTAACTCAGCACTGCAGGCAGGCCAGCCCTTGCAAGAGAATGTTCAACCCTGGGCACTGCCCTTGACCTTCTCTTTAGCCGCCTCTGGCTCCAGCTTTCTCTGGGCTCTTGGGAAAACAGGGCTCCTGGCAGGACTTGACCCTAGAACCTCTCTCTAATGCTCCCTCCCACCCCTATCCCCATAGATGCAGGCGCTGGTTTCTTTATATTTTACTTTTGCACAGAGGATAGATAGCAAATCCAGAGGTCTGGCCCTCTCTGATCTCTGAGTCAGAACTGTCTGCTTTTGGGGTCCCACCTCCCTGCACTGGACTTTCCTCTCATGCTGATGACATGCTGCCCTTTCTACTCCTTAAGGGGTATCCTCCCTCAGTGCTCTGTAGGGCTCTGCCTGGTGGGATCTCACTCTCTTCTGCCGCCCCCCAAGGCCACCCTCCCCCAACAGGACCCATCCTTGGGTGGTGAGGTTTTCTCTTGGGCTGAGCGCTGGGCAATGTGATGGGGAAGAGCTCAGTCTGGAGGGAAAGTTGGACAGCCCTGAGCCAGGTGGGAGGACACAGCCTCTTGAGGGCACGTCTGGCCCAGGGAAGGCAAGTCACCCACCGGGCGTTGCATGAAGAACATGCCAGATGCTTCAGGTTATACACACAGCATGCGGAGCTAGGGCTCCGACCCAGGACCTCATGCTTAAGTGTCCAGTGCTGTAGCCACTAGGCCACTTCCTAGGCCACTATTGTGCATTTTTAGAAAACCATTCACCCCAAGTTTGCAACAGCTTACACTCTTTCTCAGTGGGAAATATAAAGCCTCTCTTTTCCCGCAGTATGAGTGCACTTAGCCTGCCGTCAGTTCTGTAAGCTTTGTCAGGCTGAAGAGTAACAATAATCTTTTTTTAAATTTGAATTATTACTTCCTCATTATTATTGGAGGTGAGTCTCCTTGGATTTTTGTCTGCCTGTCTGTCTATCTACTTAATCTATCTTTATTGGATTAGTTGTAATCTTTGTTATTTACTGTCTAAAGTTGTTTTCTTTTTTCCTTTTTTAAAATTTCTTTATTGGGGAATTAATGTTTTACATTCCACAGTAAAGACAATAGTTTGTACATGCATAACATTTCCCAGTTTTCCATATAACAATACAACCCCCACTAGGTCCTCTGTCATCCTTCTTGGATCTGTATTCTCCCCACCCACCCACCCCAGAGTCTTTTACTTTGGTGCAATATGCCAATTCCAGTTCAGGTTCTACTTGTGTTTTCTCTTCTGATCTTGTTTTTCAACATCTGTCTGTGAGTGAGATCATCCCATATTCATCCTCCTGTTTCTGAATTATTTCACTTAACATGAATTTCTCAAGGTCCATCCAGAATCAACTGAAAATGGTGAAGTCACCATTTTTAATAGCTGAGTAGTATTCCTTTTTTTTTTTTTTTTAAGAAAAAGTAGCTGTCTTTAGCTGTCCTTCACCTCCTCCCTTGCTTAACTGAGCATAATCTTCTCCAGTTCCATCCACTTTATCTCAAAGGACACAAAGACAAGTACGGAATGGTTTCACTCATATATGGGATATAGAGAATTGAATATGTAAATGTGAAAAAAACAACCTATTTTCAAGACTGTGGGAGAACTATAGTGGTTACACTCTGGTACATGTACTGCCGGAGATTGAACTCAGGACCTCATGGTTGAGAATCCAATGCTTTCTCCATTGTGCCAACCTCCCGGATAGTATAGTGGTTATCTATGGGGGTAGGGATGGGCACACAGACCTTTGGTGACGGAGGTGGTGAAAAAAAAAGGTAACTGATTCACTGCAGCCAAGTGAAGGATTCTGGGGGAGGGGAAGAGGCCATGGGTGCCCAGTTCACGCTGCTGGTGAAAGACTTGGGTGGGTGGGTGGGTGGCATACCAGCTCTCACAGTAGATTCTAGAATACTTACCACGTGGAGCTGAGAGCTGTGCCCATGTGTTAACAACTGCAATCATTATTTCCTCTGGGGAGCCAGAGACGACCCGAACTGCCCCTGCGGCTACAGACAGACTATGACCCACATAGTCAACGACTGCCACCTCTCCAGATTCAAAGGAGGTCTCGAAACTTGACATCAGGCTCAACCTGACGCTGTTGACTGGCTACGGAAGAAGGTCAAATGCTAGAAGAAGAATTATTTCCTCAATGGAATATAAAGCTAAAAGAAAAAAAAATAGAGCGGAATTTAAGAAATAAGGGCAGAAGAAGAAAACACAAAGTGAAACTTGGACTGGGTTTGGTGTATTGCACCAAAGCAAGGGACTCTGGGGAAGGAGGAGAAAAGAGGGGACTGGAGGGGGGTTTTGGGGTCCTGGCCTGATGGTGGAAAGGGGCCTAAGTTGGGGTGTGGGGACGGGGTGGGGGGGGGGAGAAAGTGTTCTGCAGAAACCAGTTACGGGGAGATAAGAAACTGTACTCATCTGTCAACAAATGAACTGCAAACCATTAACTCTCCAATAAAACGATGAGGAAAGAAAGTCAGCAAGGGAAAGGATGGACAAGCTCCGGTTCACGCTGACTGCTCAGTAGTCATTAATGATCATCACGTCATCCGTCATCATCGTTGATGGTTTATAAGAACTAGCTCCACAGTTCTCACCATAAATACTCTTTATTACAATTGCTGCATGTGTTTTATTTCACTCTGATCTTTATGAAAAAAAAAAAAAAATCCCGGCTTTTAAAGTGTTGGCGAGAAACCCAGCTGATTAAATCCAGCAAAGCTGCTAGGGTATCACCACCTGGCTCTCCTGCACCTCACTCCCACCTCACGCCCCTTCTAGTCCCTCTTTCTTTTCGTTCGTTATTACAGAGATGTCTGCTTCTGTTAGATGAGTGAGGGAGCCTTGAGTATTTTCCTGTGGCTAGAGAGGATTTACAAGGAGGAATTACTGTTCTTGTTATGCTGAAGGCATGTCTGGTTCTCTCTCTCTCTTTTAAATATTTATTTATTTTTCCTTTTGTTGCCCTTGTTGCTTTATTGTTGTAGTTATTACTGATGTCGTCGTTGCATGTGGCACAAAGCGTAAGGACCGTGGTTTGAGCCCCCCGGCTCCCCACCTGCAGGGGAGTCGCTTCACAGGTGGTGAAGCAGGTCTGTAGGTGTCTATCTTTCTCTCCCCCTCTCTGTCTTACTCTCCTCTCTCGATTTCTCTCTGTCCTATCCAATAACGAACAACATCAACAATAACAATAATAACCACAATAAGGCTACAACAACAAGGGTAACAAAAGGGGAAAAAAAAAAAACGGCCTCTAGGAGCAGTGGATTCATGGTGCAGGCACTGAGTCCCAGCAATAACCCTGGAGGCAAAAAAAAAAAAAAAAAAGAAAAGAAAAGATAACTCACAGGGCATCCCTTTCCTCGGCTGCCAAGCTCTCCTGTGCCATCCCTACCGAGGCAGATTCCAGCATTGTCAACACTGCCCTGTACCTGTCACTCCTCCTTTTCCCCTAAACTCACTCATCCAGTCTTTACTAAGCATGACTCTACTTTCTGTTTCTAGATTTGCCCATTCTGGACTTTTCATAGAAAAGCCATGGCAAACTGTGGGCTCTGGGGCCTCACTCCTTTCGCTTTAGCTTCCTGTTTTCAGGTTCTTTCCTTTCACAGTGAATCAGCACTTCATGAAAAAAAAAAAGCCCACATTTACCTTTTTTTTTTAAGTTTTCTTTTTGCATGCTTTATTTATTTGTTTGTTTTTGGATAGAGAAAGAGAGAAATTGAGAGAGAATGGGGAGATAGAGAGGAAGAGAGACAGAGAGACAACTGCAGACCTACTTCACCGCCTGTGAAGCAACTCCCCTGCAGGTGGGGAGTCAGGGGCTCGAACCGGGATCCTAACGAGTCCTTGTGCTTTGCACCACATGTGCTTAACCCGCTGCGCTACCGCCCAACTCCCCAAGCCCACATTTACTTTATGTATTATGTATGGAAGAGCTTCTCTCTCTGTCTGTCTCTGCTCTCTCTCTCTCTCTCTCTCTCTCTCTCTCTCACACACACACACACACACACACTTTGAGCACCGATTGGCTACATTCATACATGCAGTGCCAGGACTCAAACTAGAAACCTTGGGTGTGCCAGTCTGACGCTCTATCAGTCAGGCTATTTCCCCCGGCTACATCCGACCACATCTGTTTATCCATTCTTCTACTGATAGAGTAGCTTTCGCTTTTGAGCTACTAGAATAAAGTCGCTGTGAACATTCTTGTGTGACTTTCAGAGTGAAAATGTTTTCGCTCGTGGGGAAGTGGGGTTACTGGGTCTTGGGAAAGCTCCATATTTGGTATTTTGAACAGCCGTCAAAATTTCCTCTGCAGTGGCTGCCCTGTTTTACTTTCTTTCCACTGTGTACAAGTGCTTCAATTTCTACACATCCTCCTGGCTTTCTTGGTACTTTCCAGTTTTTCTATTAAGGCCAGTCTAGTGTATGTGGAGTGGTGTTACATTGTTGTGTTTTTGATTTGCATTAATGAGTGAGTGAGAACCTTTGCACGATTGATTGTCCACAGTGAATAGTGAGGGGAACACTGGCCATCTGGGAGGATTTTGAAGACATAGGCTTTGAAATGCTTGGCCCATTTTTCCACTGGGGCCCTTTGCCTTTTTTCCTCGTTACATTTCATTGCTTTTCTTAAAACACATTCTTTCTTTTTTTTTTTTTTTTAATATTTATTTATTCCCTTTTGTTGCCCTTGTTTTATTGTTGTAGTTGTTGTTGCTGATGTTGTTGTTGTTGGATAGGATGGAGAGAAATGGAGAGAGGAGGGGAAGACAGAGAGGGGGAGAGAAAGACACCTACAGACCTGCTTCACCGCCTGTGAAGCGACTCCTTAGCAGGTGGGGAGCTGGGGGCTCGAACTGGGGTCCTTACACTGGTCCTTGTGCTTTGTGCCATGTGTGCTTAACCCACTGTGCTACTGCCTGACTCCCTCTTAAAATAGTTTCTTAACAATTGCTTTAAGCTTCATGGTCATATAACTTAGACCAACAATGTTTAGTTGAAATACGTTGCTGACTGTCAGTCAAGGTTTCATTAAGTTATTAAAACAGTCCCCCCCCCCCCCTCAGCCAGAAGATGGCTTACCTGGGAGAGCACATGCCTTACTGTGTGTGAGGCCCTGGGCTCGAACCTCAGCCCCATGGATTATAGAGTGATGCTTCTCTCTCTCTTTCTGTATACACACTTTCTGTATGTCTGTCTGTCTCTAAAATAAAGGATTAAAATTTCAGCTGAGAGAAGGTTCCCAAGAGCTGATGAGTTGCATGAATGAGGCCCTGGTTTATTCTCTGTTGATGAATAATAATAAAAAAAAATTCAGCAGCCCTGTTAAAAACAGCAAAGAAGAAACAAACAAATTAACTTTGGTAGCATTTTTTTATTTCGTTATATAATGTTACTTAACCCCCCCAAATCTTCAGAATAGTATCATTTCAATATGTATCTTCTACCAAAAGTATTCACATCTTTTCTTCCTTTTTTTTTTTTTAAAGTGTGATTTACAGAGCATCTCAATCTAGACTAGTCAGAGTTCCGACAACTTCCAGAGGCTCTTGTATACCTACTTTGGCTTTACCACGAGGCCCGCAACAGTGCACACGTTTTGTTTGATGGTGTTCTTGAATCCCACAGCTCACCTCTCATGGCTTCATCTTTTGGACTAGGAAACTGAGAAGATTCTAATCTACTGGCTTCTTTTCACTCTGTGCTGCATGAAGTCAGCTTTGAAATGGTTTTTTATAGAATTTTTTTCCCCTTTTATTAGGGGGGATTAATGGTTTACATTAAGTAGTAAAATACAGTAGTTGGTACATGTGTAACACTTCTCAGTTTTCCACACAACACCTTAACACCCCCCCCCCCATGGTTGTCCTCTGCCATCATGTTCCGGGATCAGAATACCCCCCAAACCCAGAGTCCTTTACTTTGGTGCAATACACCAAATTCAAGTTTTGCTTTGTGTTTTCCTTTCTGTTCTTGTTTTTCAATTTCTGTCTATGAGTGAAAACATCTCATATTCATCTTTCTAGCTTATCTCATTTAACATGATTCCTTCAAGTTCCATGATGAGGTGAAGAAGATGAATTCACCATTTTTTATAGCTGAGGAGTATTCCATTGCGTATATAGACCACAACGTGCTCAGCCACTCATCTGTTGTTGGACACCTGGGTTGCTTCCAGGTTTTGGCTATTACAAATTGTACTGCTATGAACATAGGTGTACACAGATCTCTTTGGATGGGTGTATTTAGTTCTTTAGGATATATCCTCAGGAGAGGATTTGCAGGGTCATAGCTTTCTGAGAGTTCTCCAGACTTGCAGAAAAATCTGGTGACAAGCCTCGTACATTGCACACATACATACATGGACGTGAAACTATACTCCTGAAGTTATGTAATTATGTTTTATTAGCTTTATTTATTTATTGGATAGAGACAGCCAGAAATCAAGAGGAAGGGGGAGACACAGAGGGAGAGAGACAGAGAGACACTTGAGCTCTGCTTCACCACTTGTAAAGCTTTCCCCTTGCAGGTGAGGACTGGGGGCTGGGGGCTTGAACCCGGGTCCTTGAGCACTGTAACATGTGCACTCAACCAGGTGCACCACCATCTGGCCTCTGTTATTTTATAAACCAATGTTAAATCAATAGTAAAAATTAATAATAATAATAAACAAAGGTCTTTACATGAAAAATAAAATAGACACAGTGTCTGGGATTTGAGGACTAGAGGGGCAAACACAGGGCTAATAAAAAGCAAAAACAGTTGCTGAGGGGGTTTGCTGAGTGCACATGTTACCATGTACAAGGAACTGGGTTCGAGCAGGGGGATGCTTTACAGGTGGTGAAATACATCTGCAGTTATCTCTCTTTGTCTCTCCCTCTCTATCTCTTCCCCTTCCTCTCATTTTCTCTCTGTCCTATAAAAAAGAGTTAAAAGAGAAAAAATGGTTACTAGGAGTGTGCTCTAGCAATAAGCCTGGTGGCAATAAACAACAGACAAAAAGCGGGAGAGGGGGCTGGGAGATGGGTCACCTGGTGAGTACATACTTTGCCACACACACAGTGACCCAGCTTTGAGTCCCCAGCACCACATGGGAGCACCATGCACAGCAGGGGAAACTCCATGAATGATGGAGCAGAGTGGCACATGACCAGGGTGGGGCCAGACTCAAGGCTAGCCCACATGACCCAATCGGTGCTGTAAATAATTAATTGCACAGCAGCTTCAGAGGCCAGTCTTCATGCCTGAGGCTCTGAGGTCCCAGATACAATTCCCTGCACTACCATAAGCCAGAACGAAAGCCATTCTCTGGTCTAAATAAGTAACATTTAAAAAATTAATCGTCAGGGCCTGGGAGGTGGTACACCTGCCATCGAGCACAAGATACCATGCTCAGGGACCTGTGATCCATCCGCAGTGGTGGGGGAAGCTTCATGAGTGGGGAAGACACTTCCAGCAGACACTCTCTTTCTGTCTCCTGTCCACCCTCCCTGTTTCCAGAATGGCAGGGCTGGGTTTGGGGCTGGTGCTCTGAGAACTCCCTGCTGGAGGGGTTGGGTCGAAGTCAGGGAGCTGGGAAAGGTGGAGCAGGAAATATCAGAGCTGGAACAGCAGGGAACAAGTAGGAGAGCTGGGGGTCAGCAGTTTGGCGGAGAAGGGCAATGGGTGGGTCAAGGGTGACAGCAAAGAGGTCTATGGTTTACCCACTGAGCTCAGCAGGTGCTCAAGGAGGCCTGGGTCACACGGAGCATGTGGAGATCCCAATCCATTTAGGAATTCTGCAAGGTATTGTACGTTAGAGGTCTGTGAAGATAGAATATTTATTTATTTACAGCCCCTGGGGCTATTGCTGGCTTGGTGCCTGCACTGTGAACCTACTGCTCTCAGGGACTATTATTTCCTTCATATTTCTTTCTTTCTTTCTTTCTTTCTTTCTTTCTTTCTTTCTTTCTTTCTTTCTTTCTTTCTTTCATTTCATTTTTTGTTGTAGTTATTATTGTTGTTATTGATATCGTCATTGTTGGATAGGAAAGAGAGAAATGGAGAGAGGAGGGGAAGACAGAGAGGAACAGAGAAAAATAAACACCTGAAGACCTGCTTCACTGCTTTTGAAACGATTCCCCTGCAGGTGGGGAGGGGGGGCTCGAACCAGGATCCTTATGCCGGTCCTTGAGCTTGGAGCCATGCGCACTTAACCCGCGGTGCCAAGGCCCAGCCCCCCAAAAGGCACGTTTTTAATGAAGTCTAGACAAGCTTCTTCTCAGCCTTCTGGTCTCAGTACCTTCATGTCACCGCCCCGCTCGACCACTGAACTGCAGCCACCAGGCTGCCGCCGCCCAGCCCCTCAGGTGTGACTCCTCCGATCTTTCCTGCTGTTCTCACTCCCTCCCTGTCTTCTGCTGAGGCCTCACATAAACCTCACCCTAGCAGTCTTGGCTGAGTGGGACTCACCCCCGCACCCCGTTGAATAAATATTTTTATTACTGACTTCATAGTGATTTACATTATTAAAAGATAATAGGGTCTAATTCTTCACCTTTTTAAAAAAATATTTTATTTTCCTTTTTGTTGCCCTTGTTTTTATTGTTGTTGTGGTTATTATTATTGTTGTTGTGGTTATTATTATTGTTGTTATTGACGTCGTCATTGTTGGATAGGACAGAGAGAAATGGAGAGAGAAGGGGAAGACGGGGGGGGTGGGGTGGAGAGAAAGACAGACACCTGCAGACCTGCTTCACTGCCTGTGAAGCGACTCCCCTGCAGGTGGGGAGTGGGGGGGCTCGAACCAGGATCCTTGCCCTTTGCACCACTTGCACTTAACTCACTGCACTACTGCCGGACTCTCTATGCTTCACCTTTTTTATTGCCATCAGGGTTATTGGTGGGGTTTGGTGCCCTCACTGCAAATTCACAACTCCTGGCAGCCATTTTTTCTTTTTTTTTTTTGTATTTATTTTTGATAGGTCAAGGGCTGGGGGGAGAGAGAGAGAGACCTGAAGACCTGCAGACCTGCAGCGCTGCTTCATCACATGTGTGCAGTGTCCCCACTGTAGGTAGGGAGCGAGGGCTTGGACCTGGGTCCCTGTGTGCTCAACCCAGGGTACCACTGCTGGGCTCCCAGTACAGGGTCTCGTACACTGCTCCCACCATCAAGGTTTTGTGTCCCTACTGCCTTCCCCACTCCCAGTGGTAACCACTACAGTTTTCCCAAGGTTATAGATATGGAATGGTAGATAAATATATAAATATTGTAGATATGGTAGTAAATGTATATTCCTTTTTTCTTTATTAGTGAATTAATATTGATTTATAAAGTTGTAAGATAATAGGGGTATAATTCTGTACAATTCCCACCACCAGAGTTCTGTGTTCCATCCCCTCCATTAGAAACTGCAGTAGTTCTCCTAAGATCATTGATATGGGCTGATTCTACAACTATTTATCTATATCTACAACTATCTATATATCTATCATCTATCTGTATCTATATAACTATATATATTCCTCTATTTTTTGCCAATGGTCCTGCCTTCACTTCCTTTCTAGTTCACCCCTACATCTAGTACTACCAAGTGTCTTTCCCTTTTTCCCTCTTTTCTCTCAGATAAGAGAAACAGTGTCTGGCTTCTTCTGGTGTTTTTCAGATTCCCTTCCCTTCCACTGATGGTATAAAAACAAGATTCCTGGTGACAAATGTTTCAGGTCCTGTTGGGATAGGGGTACAGAGTCCTCTGGGTTACTCCCTATATTGTTTACCCCTTTGTGTGTATGGCCCAAAATTCTCCTTGGGGTGGTGAATATGGGAGTTCTGCCTTCTGTAATCCCTTCTCCACTGGACACGGACCTTCACTAGCTGATCAAAACTCCCAGCCTGTTTCTTCTTTTCCCTAGTAGGGTAGGCCTCTGGAGAGGTGAGTTTCATGGACATATTGGCGAGGTCGTCTGCCCAGGGAAGTCAAGATGGAATCATAATGGCATCTACAACTTGATGTCTGAAATGCAGTAAGATGAAAAGCAAGACAAAGTGTTGAATAAACAGGAACCATAAAGTAGGAATAGAGCAGATGAAAGATGGTTCCTTAGAGAGAAGGAAACTATGAAGTCTATTTTAGAAATGTTTCTAGGAACCCATGTCTTAGTAATCTTTGCTTGAGTTTGACAGCTAACATGGCGGTGGAGCAGCAATATTGTCTGTTCTTCTTCTAGCGTTTGCCCTTCTTCCGTAGCCAGTCAACAGCGTCAGGTTGAGCCTGATGTCTGCTTGTTGCTGGCTTTGAAGGTAACTGGGATCCATGTGGATTCAGTCGGCTAGGAAGGATCGTCAGTTTCCCCAATAAATGGGTACTCACGGGATGCACCACGAGAAGGTCGATCCAATGCATCCCAATATTGTCTGTAAGATGGTGTGAGGATTGAGAGTAGAACTTGGAATTAGGATTAGGGCAGAAAGTTGCTCACAAACTTGAAAATATATAAATGCAGTTAGATGTTTACAGCAGCAATTTAACCCCAGGGCCCATTTCTATTTATGTTTAGCACTGGAGTCTGTATAACCTCTGAGTCCCTGTCAGACTGAGCTTGCAGTTCATAGTCACAGAGGGGAATAGTGTAGCTTCACTCACTTTAGGTAGGACCAGTCTTCCTCGGTTGACAGAGTAGGATGCCCCAGCCTCCCTTTGGAGAGTAAGGCAGTTCTTACCATTGCTAGTTCCTAGTGAGGGCCCTGAAGTAACCTACAAAAGGGGCTTATGATGATGTTCCCAATAGAAGTTAGCAGGGACGGTGGAGAGAGGGATCTCCTAGAGGTCTAGGCCCATATTATCTATGGGGGAATCCAAAGATTCCCTGTAGGACTCCAGGTGATGGAGGCCATCATTAAGTGGGCCAGTCTCCTGCCCTTATCCAGCTGTTGTAGTCCCTTCTTTACCTGATGAGCTTAGACTTTCTCCCAGTTGGGGGTTCCCAGAAGATGGCGGACTGAGAAGCTGCTTGCGGCGTGAGCTCTGATCACATCTTCTGGAAATGGTAGGATTTTCTGCCTTTAGCAGGCCAGTCAATAAGGGGCCCTAGCGGTGACACCAAGGAGGTGACTATAACTTAATTTGGGTTAAGAATTAGAGTAAAGGTGGCACGGACTAGCGGGCAGCTGCTAGAGACTTCCCAGGTGGCGCAGGGCAAGGCGAGTGCACTGGGCATAGTCCTCCGCCCGGGAAGGCGGCTCCTCCGCTGGTTGCAGAGCGCTGCTGGGCGGCTGGCAGAGGACCCAGAGGGAGCACTATAGCTCAGGGGCTTTCTCTTGGGAGTCTCCAGGGACCACCACGACCCTGAGGGCGGATCCAAAGACTTCTTGAGTATAGCTCTCATTGGATCAAAGGACTTGGAGCTAGTTTTCATTTTCGAGAAATCCTTTAAAAAAGTCTGGAGGCGGGGGTTTCCCAGAAGATGGCGGACTGAGAAGCTGCTAGCTGCTGAGCTCCGAACACATCTCCTGGAAACAGTAGGATTTTCTGCCTTTAGCAGGCCAGCCAATAAGGGGTCCTAGTGGTGACACCAAAGAGGTGACTATAACTTAATTTGGGTTAAGAATTAGAGTAGGGAAAAAAGGGGAAAATTCTTTTTTCTTCCTTTTAATTTTCAAGCATACCTCCTTCCCGCCCCCCCCCCCATAAGCAGTCCCTGGAGACCAGCTCCTAGCAGGATACCCCACACCACCAAACAGGGTGCTTTTTTGAATTCACTGATACACAATTGGGAATTTCCTTTCACTGCTCTTTAATTACAACTCTTTTTCTTATCTTCTCCCTTTTCTCTCTCTTGTCTCTCTCTCTCTTTTTTTAATCTTGTCATACACTTCTTCCTTCTTCTTCGCCTTTCTGAATTTGTGAATTATTTTGGGGAAGAAATCTGACTCAGAGTGGACTCTCTATGTGTGTATCTCTGCTCTAGTTCCCTTTTCCCTCTTGTTACCCCTAGAATACACAGTGGATAGTAGATTTGCATAACTGTCTATTCTTGCTATCCTCTCTTTCTTTTCTCTTTCTTCACTGGGATTTGGTTACTATTATTTCATGGACTGGAGAAATTGTTTGGCTAACTGGTAACGATTAAACTACTTCAATACTTACTTCAGTTGCTACTGTAATTCCTGAGGTTAGTGAGTGCAATTGTCATAAAGGTATTTAGTACAGTGTTACTTGTACTCAAGACACAACAACTGAGGAACAACAGAGCATAAAAAAAGAAACACACAAATAAAAAAATGGGTAGATCAAAAACAAATAAAACTGCTACCCTAATGAATGAAGACAAGAGCCCAGAAGAAACTACAAATCAGCCAGAAGTAACCATATATAAGAAAAGTATGCAAGCAATAATAAACTTATTAATCACAGAAATGAAAACAACATTGGAGGAAAGGAATGGCAGTATTAGGGGAACAACAGTTGAGACCCCCAAGGAAAATACTGATTATCTTGAGGCAATCAGAGAACTGAAAGCTGAAATAGTTGTAATGAAGAAAGAAGCTGAGGCAAGGGAAAGCAGACTAACAGAAGCAGAAAACAGAATTAGTCAGACAGAGGATGAGTTAGAGAAAACAAAGAGGTGAAAGAGCTTAAAAAGAGATTGAGAGACACTGAAAACAACAACAGATACATATGGGATGATCTCAAAAGAAGTAACATTCGTATAATTGGCCTGCCAGAGGAAGAAAGAGAGGAAGGGGAAGCAAACATTCTAGAGGAAATAATAGAAGAAAACTTCCCAGACCTGAATAACAGAAAGGATATCAAGGTTCAAGAGGCCCAGAGAGTACCAAACAGAATCAACCCAGACCTGAAGACACCAAGACACATCATAGTCACAATGAGAAGAAGTAAGGATAAAGAAAGGATCCTAAAGGCTGCAAGAGAGAAACAAAAAGTCACATACAAGGGAAAGCCCATAAGATTATCTGCAGACTTCTCCACTCAAACTCTAAAAGCCAGAAGGGAGTGGCAAGATATCTATCGAGCCCTGAATGAAAAAGGGTTTCAACCAAGGATAATATATCCTGCTAGACTTTCATTCAAACTAGATGGAGGGATCAAAACCTTCTTAGATAAACAACAGTTAAAGGAGGCAACCATCACCAAGCCGGCCCTGAAAGAGGTACTAAAAGACCTCTTATAAACAAGAACATCACTATAATACTTGCAATATATCAGAGCAAACAATTTTTTTTAGAACAATGGCACTACAATACATTAAATCCATAATATCAATAAATGTCAATGGCTTAAACTCACCCATCAAAAGGCACAGGGTGGGGGGATGGATCAGAAAACATAACCCAACCATATGCTGCTTGCAAGAATCCCATCTGTCACAACAAGATAAACACAGACTTAAAGTGAAAAGTTGGAAAACTATCATACAGGCTAACGGACCACAAAAAAGGGCAGGAACAGCCATTCTCATTTCAGACACGATAGATTTTAAATTAAATAAAGTAATAAAAGATAGGCAAGGACATTACATAATGATTAGAGGATCAATCAGCCAAGAAGACTTAACAATTATTAACATCTATGCACCTAACGAGGGACCATCTAAATACATTAAGCATCTACTGAAAGAATTTCAAAAATACATCAATAGTAATACAATAATAGTGGGAGACTTTAATACCCCACTCTCACACTTAGACAGATCAACAAAGCAGAGAACCAATAAAGATACAAGAGAATTGAATGAAGAGATCGACAGACTAGACCTCTTGGACATTTTCAGACTCCTCCACCCCAAAAAACTGGAATACACCTTCTTTTCAAATCCACATAACACATAATCAAGGATAGACCACATGTTAGGCCACAAAGACAGCATCAATAAATTCAAGAGCATTGAAATCATCCCAAGTATCTTCTCAGACCACAGTGGAGTAAAACTAACATTTAACAACAAACAGAAAATTATTAAAAGACACAGAATTTGGAAACTAAACAACATGCTCCTTAAGAACCACTGGGTCAGAGACTCACTCAAGCAGGAAATTCAAATGTTCCTGGAAACAAATGAAAATGAAGACACAACCTATCAAAATATTTGGGACACAGCTAAAGCAGTACTGAGAGGGAAACTTATAGCCATACAATCACATATTAAACACCAAGAAAAAGCTCAAATGAACGACCTTACTGCACACCTCAAGGACGTAGAGGAAGAGGAACAAAGGAACCCTAAAGCCACCAGAAGGACAGAAATCACTAAAGTTAGAGCACAAATAAACAACATCGAAAATAAGAGAACCATACAAAAGATCAATGAAGCCAAATGTTGGTTCTTTGAAAGATTAAACAAAATTGACAAACCCCTAGCCAGACTCACCAAACAAAAAAGAAAGAAGACTCAAATTAATAGAATTGTAAACGATGGAGGAGATATCACAACTGACACCACAGAAATCCAGAGAATCCTGCGAAACTTCTATAAAGAACTATATGCCACCAAGCTAGAGAATCTGGAAGAAATGGAACAATTCATAGAAACCTATGCACTTCCAAAACTGAACCAAGAAGAACTACAAAATCTAAATGCACCAATCACAGACAAAGAAATTGAAACCGTTATTAAGACTCTCCCCAACAACAAAAGTCCTGGACCAGATGGCTTCACAAACAAATTCTACAAAACTTTCAGGAAACAGTTAATACCCATACTTCTTAAGCTATTCCATAAGATTGAATAAACAGGAATACTCCCTTCCACCTTTTATGAAGCCAAAATCACCCTGATACCAAAAGCTGATAGGGACAGAACAAAAAAGGAAAACTACAGACCAATATCTCTGATGAACATAGATGCCAAAATATTAAACAAGATCTTGGCCAACCGGATACAGCAACACATCAAAATATTGTTCATCATGACCAAGTGGGATTCATCCCAGGAATGCAAGGCTGGTTCAACATCTGTAAGTCAATCAATGTCATTCACCACATCAATAAAAGCAAAGCCAAAAACCACATGATTATCTCAATAGATGCAGAGAAAGCCTTTGACAAAATCCAACACCCATTCATGCTCAAAACTCTACAAAAAAAATGGGAATAGATGGGAAATTCCTCAAGATAGTGGAGTCTATATATAGCAAACCTACAGCCAACATCATACTCAATGGACAGAAGCTGAAAGCATTCCCCCTCAGATCGGGGACTAGACAGGGCTGTCCACTGTCGCCGTTACTCTTCAACATAGTATTGGAAGTTCTTGCCATAGCAATCAGGCAAGAGAAAGAAATCAAAGGAATACAGATTGGAAGGGAAGAAGTCAAGCTCTCACTATTTGCAGATGATATGATAGTATACATAGAAAGACCTAAAGAATCCAGTAGAAAATTACTGGAAGTTATTAGGCAATATAGCAAGGTATCAGGCTACAAAATCAATGTACAAAAATCAGTGGCATTTCTTTATGCAAACACTAAATCTGAAGAAGAAGACATCCAGAAATCACTCCCTGTTGTTTTCTCCGGGCTAGATTGTTTTCGCAGGGCTGGCTTCATGGGCGGGTAACAGATGACCAGGGACTCATGGTTGAGCTGTAGGCAGTATCTCTTTATTCATGCAGGATGCAGCACAATCTAAGACAAGCTAAGCTAAACTCAAGTTACTTTAAAACTCATAATGCTGTCTTTATATATACTTGCCAAGTAGGGTGGAAACAGGATGTGCCATAGAGAGGGTGGAGAGAAAAGTGACTGGTGAAAATCACAGTGTGACAAGGAGGGGGCAGAGCAGGCAAGAATCCCATCACTGAACCACCAATGCCCTGGAGGGAGGGTGGTACTTGTTAACAGTGGTTATGTAAATAGAATGATGTGGTTATGTAAATAGAATAGTGTTAAGCAGGGGGGATTTAAACCAAATGAAACAGATGTTGCCCTGGGCATTAGATAAAAGGAAAGGGGGAGATGCTGGGAAATTGTGCCAATGCAGTCACATCTGCCATGTTGTCCCCTCAGGCTACTGCTAGTTCCCGCGAGAGTTGGGACATTCTCGGAGTGCCTGTTCAGCCATGTTGTGCCCTCAGGACATTGTCTATATCCCTGTGATATCTGGAGTGCTCTGGTTACTCCTCCCCCCCTCCCATTCTCACGAGAGTTATCATCCTATCCTGGAGTGCTATGGTTACTCCTCCCCCTTCCCATTCTCGCAAAAGCTACTCCTATAAAAACCCTTCATTTTTCGCACCTCACTCTCTTGCCGGCGCTCCACTCTGGTGTTCAGACGCAGGAAAGGTTACTGCGTGAGGAGGCCATTTTCTCTACCTCCACGTGGCCCAATCTGCTTCTCTAACACCCAACTCTGAGGTGCCAGCGCGAATAAAGATTAGTGTTTCCTCATCGCTCCGGACCCTCTCTCTCTCTTCTCTGCGGCCCGCGCACTACAACATCTGGCTCTACAACAACTCCCATTTACTGTTTCAGCAAAATCAAATACCTAGGAATAAAGTTGACCAAAGAAGTGAAAGACTTGTATGCTGAAAACTATGAGTCGCTACTCAAGGAAATAGAAACTGCTACCCAGAAATGGAAAGATATCCCATGCTCATGGATTGGAAGAATAAACATCATCAAAATGAATATTCTCCCCAGAGCCATATACAAATTTAATGCAATACCCATCAAAATTCCACCAAGCTTCTTTAAGAGAATAGAACAAACACTACAATCATTTATCTGGAACCTGAAAACACCTAGAATTGCCAAAACCATCTTGAGGAAAAGAAACAGAAATGGAGGCATCACACTCCCAGACGTTAAACTATATTATAAAGCCATCATCATCAAAACAGCATGGTACTGGAACAAAAATAGGCACACAGACCAGTGGAACAGAATTGAAAGCCCAGAAGTAAATCCCAACACCTATGGGCATCTAATCTTTGATAAGGGGGCCCAAAGGATTAAATGGAAAAAGGAGGCTCTCTTCAATAAATGGTGCTTGGAAAACTGGGTTGAAACATGCAGAAGAATGAAATTGAATCACTTTATCTCACCAGAAACAAAAATCAACTCCAAATGGATCAAAGACCTAGATGTCAGACCAGAAACAATCAAATACTTAGAGGAAAACATTGGTAAAACACTTTCCCACCTACACCTCAAGGACATCTTTGATGAATCAAACCCAATTGCAAGGAAGACTAAAGCAGAAACAAACCAATGGGACTACATCAAATTGAAAAGCTTCTGCACATCCAAAGAAACTATTAAACAAACAGAGAGACCCCTCACAGAATGGGAGAAGATCTTCACATACCAGACATCAGACAAGAAACTAATCACCAAAATATGTAAAGAGCTCAGCAAACTTAGCACCAAAAAAGCAAATGACCCCATCCAAAAATGGGCAGAGGATATCAACAAAACATTCACCTCAGAGGAGATCCAAAAGGCTAACAAACATATGAGAAACTGCTCTAGGTCACTGATTGTCAGAGAAATGCAAATTAAGACAACACTAAGATACCACCTCACTCCTGTAAGAATGGCATACATCAAAAAGGACAGCAGCAACAAATGCTGGAGAGGATGTGGGGACAGAGGAACCCTTTTACATTGCTGGTGGGAATGTAAATTGGTACAGCCTCTGTGGAGAGCAGTCTGGAAAACTCTCAGAAGGCTAGACATGGACCTTCCATATGATCCAGTACTTCCTCTCCTGGGGTTATACCCCAAGGACTCCATAACACCCAACCAAAAAGAGGTGTGTACTCCTATGTTCATAGCAGCACAATTCATAATAGCTAAAACCTGGAAGCAACCCAGGTGCCCAACAACAGATGAGTGGCTGAGAAAGCTGTGGTATATATACACAATGGAATACTATGCAGCTATCAAGAACAATGAACCCACCTTCTCTGACCCATCTTGGACAGAGCTAGAAGGAATTATGTTAAGTGAACTAAGTCAGAAAGATAAAGATGAGTATGGGATGATCCCACTCATCAACAGAAGTTGAGTAAGAAGATCTGAAAGGGAAACTAAAAGCAGGACCTGATCAAATTGTAAGTAGGGCACCAAAGTAAAAACCCTGTGGTGAGGGGTAGACATGCATCTTCCTGGGCCAGTGGGGGGTGGGAGTGGGCGGGAGGGATGGGTCACAGTCTTTTGGTGGTGGGAATGGTGTTTATGTACACTCCTAGCAAAATGTAGACATATAAATCAGTAGTTAATTAATATGAGAGGGGGAAAATCAGTTGTATGTCTCAAAGTTTCTCAAAACACAAACTGAATCTTTTTAATATATAGGCTATGTATTTGATATGCGGACTCTCTCAAAAGCCTAGACCAAGTAGATTAGAAGCATCCAATAGCACAGCTATATACAAGATACTGGATACTGTACAGCAAACCATAACAAAAGGACTTTTCAAAGTTAACCCAATTACCAAATAATGTGATGATATCATTAACTATCGATTGTCTTTTTGAACCCTAAGACAGCAGGAACCTCACATCTCCACTATAGAGCCCCTACTTCCCCCAGTCCTGGAACCCTTGGACAGGGCCCACTTTCCCGTATGCGTTTCCCAACCCAAACCTAATAATATTGCATCCGCTGATCACAACCTAACCAACGCAACGATTGCCACCTCAACATGCTTCACCTCAGACTGTGTCCAGAGACTTCACATGTGGAATGACAACCCTTAGGCTTCATTACTCGGGTGAGACCTTTCCTTTTATAGTACACTCTAATTTCATCTCAGGTAGTTCACTTTCTAACAAAGTTCCATAACCTAGATATACACCAGTTTCTGTGAGAGAGAGCTTATGTTCACACATATCCATAAACTACTACAAAATATATACCTGAAAGCAGAAGTACATTAGAGTTTGCAGTGAGTATCCCCCTAACACTTGCTCTCCACTATTCCAAGCTTGGGATCCATGATTGCTCAACAAATTGTTTGGCTTCATATGTTAACTCTCTTTTCAGTCACCAGGTTCCAGATGCCACCAGGATGCTGGCCAGGCTTCCCAGGATTGAAGACCCCACCAATGTGTCCTGGAGTTCAGCTTCCCCAGAGACACACCTTACTAGGGAAAGAGAGAGGCAGACTGGGAGCATGGACCGACCAGTCAACGCCCATGTTCAGCGGGGAAGCAATTACAGAAGCCAGACCTTCTCCTTTCTGCAACCCTCAATGACCCTGGGTCCATGCTCCCAGAGGGATAGAGAATGGGAAAGCTACCATGGGAGGGGGTGGGTTATGGAGATTGGGTGGTGGGAATTGTGTGGAGTTGTACCCCTCCTACCTTATGTTTTTGTTCATTAATCCTTTCTTAAATAAAAAATTAATTAAAAAAAAAGAATTTCTCCCAGTTGTTAAAGCTCTGAGTGCCATTTGTTGTATCCAAAACGGTATTAGGTTTATGGGGTCTGGCCTCAAGTTAGGGAGGAAATAGACCTAGGATTTTAGTGGGGTCTTGGTTAGCCTCAAGTTTTTCAGAATTTACTTGTATGATGATTCTAATAAAGGTTGTTATATGGACAATAATTGTCCTTTTCTTGATATATCATTTTTTTTTCCCAGTGTATCTCTTGGCCAGTTGAATAGTTCTCCTTCTATAGCTTATCAAGGGGTAACAATAGTGCTGATGTTCTATCAGAAGATATTAAAAAAAAGATAGATCTTCTTTCCTTCCTTCTTTCCTTCCTTCCTTCCTTCCTTCCTCCCATACTTCCATCCTTTTGTGTATTTAACTGAGCAAATAAAGTGATTGAAGTAAGTAAAGTCAGAGGAGGGTGTCTAGGGCATTTTTCGTGCCTTCTTTAGGCCATTCTGCTAGAATTCCAAGCTTACTAGGTCTAAGTCTAATCATGGAGGACTATTTGACTCTAAGGTATATAATTTCCCCCTTGATATGTGTATATTTCTTCTTTTAAGTTCATGCGCTTTAATTCTCTGTATTCCACTTATGAGTAAACACATCTCTTAGTCTTTCCTTCCTCCCTTCACTAATCATAATCACTGCTAGACCCATCCACTTAGTCCTGAAGGACACATAGTCGTCTCTTTAGCTGCAGAGCAGGTACTCTGTTGACTTTATGTCCCATGACTTTTCCTTTGCATCTGTAAGACCTGAACTAGTCATTTCTATTCACATTAGAGATTTTATTCCATTGTTAAAGGGCCCCTTCCCACTAATCCTAAGTCTTCCTCCTAAGTCATCCCCACCCCCACAGTTTAAACCTTTAATCAGTAAAATGAAAAGAAGTGAAGCATGTGGACCATGTAGGCCAAGATGGCTGACCTCCATGTGGAAACTGATGCCCATTTTTATTGCATTCTAGGATTCTGTGTTCACTTCCTTCCTAAAACATTACAGGCCATTTATCAGGACTGCCTCCTGACATATGGCTTTCTCATGAGAAAAGCCTCTTGTTCTCATGGTCCACAGAGCTCCACTCACTATCAGTGAAAGTGGTTAGGAGCCAAGGTCATCTCCTACAGGCAGTCTTCCCTGACTGCCGTTCCACCCCAGCCTGATTTAGGCTACTCTAATTGGTTCCAGTCGATTTCTCAAGGATCTTCTGTGTGGGAAGCTACCTTCCTCTCTAACTCCTCACCACTGCTGGTGAGGCAGGGGTTCAGAGATAGTCTATCCTGGTACTTCTAGTGCCTGACAGGGCTGCTGCTGATGTCTGCTGGATGTTGTGAGAAGGAGGAAGGGGGAAGTAAGAGTCACCCTGAGGTGACTCTGACTACAGGAAGAGACGTGGTGGGTTCCGTCTTCCAGTGTAAGCGGGAGTCAGGTCACTTCCTGGTGTATCTGTTCTAGAGGACTGCCAGAATGTTCCTGGGAGAGCCAGAGAGTTGGTGTGCCCCTGGGAGAAGACATCAAAGGAACAGATTCCCTCCCTCCTGGGGGCAGGGCTGGTCCTGCAGGGCCTGGGGGAGGCTCCTGTCCCTGGAGCTCGAGTCTGATGCTTTATCAAGCTGTCTGCTGTGGAACTGAGTGATGGCAGCTGCGACAGACCCTGTGCCCACAGCTACTCTCTGCAGAGCCATCTCAGATGAAAGCAGTGCTCACACGGCTACTGGATGTCAGGGAAGAAGCCAGGGGCACTCAAAAGTCATTTGTTTGGACTCAAGTGCCAAGTGTAGTATAAGAACTGATCTGCCTCAAATTCAGTTTTCTTTTGCCTCTAGGTTATCACTAGGGCTCACTGTCTGCCGTATGAATCTACTGCTCCTGGCGGCCATTCTTTCCCCATTTTTCATTGGATAGGACAGTGAGAAATTGAGAGAGGAGGGGGAGGTAAAGAGGGAGAGAGAGGGAGTTGGGCGGTAATGCAGCGGGTTAAGCGCAGGTGGCGCAAAGCACAAGGACCGGCTCAAGGATCCCGGTTCGAGCCCCCGGCTCCCCATCTGTAGGGGAGTCGCTTCACAGGCGGTGAAGCAGGTCTGCAGGTGTCTTTTTCTCCCCCTCTCTGTCTTCCCCTCCTCTCTCCATTTCTCTCTGTCCTATCCAACAACAATGACATCACTAAGTACAACAATAAAACAACAAGGGCAACAAAAGGGAAAATAAATAAATATTAAAAAAATTTAAAATAAGAGAGAGAGAGAAAGACAGACACCTGCAGACCTGCATCATTGCTTGTGAAGTGTCTCTCCTGCAGGTGGGGAGCCAAGGGTTTGAACCCAGCTCTTTGTACTTACTACTATGTGCATTTAACTGGGTATGTTCCTGTCCCTGCCCCAATTCAATTTTCTAGATTTTTATTTATTTATTTTATTTTATTAATGCCACTGTTGGGTATGAGTCCCATTCCTGAATCTGATGTGCTGTATGGTTAGTGGCATGCTTCCAGCTGGGGGATGCTTGGCTGGGGCCAAGAGGAGACAGAGGAATGATAGATGCGGGGACACAGAAATGAAGAAGTGATCAGTGCATCCAAAGAAATGGGCATCCTTTCCCCTGGCTCTCTCCTCTGCCCTTCATTGGCTACTCCTCTTTGTCACACTTTTTCTACCCAATTCTCCTCCTCCTCCTTTTTGAATGTATTTCTTTTTCTTTATTGGGGGAAGATTAATGGTTTACGGTAGACAGTAAAACACAGTCATTGGTCCATGTGTAACATTTCTCAGTTTTCCACATCACACTTCAACCCCCCCCCCCCCACCTAGGTCCTCCTCCACCATCATGTTCCAGGACCGGAACACCCCCCACCCCAGAGTCCTTTACTTTGGTGCAATACACCTCTGCCTTAGTTCTTTCCTCCTTCTGCTCCCCCCCCCCCAAATCTCATCCTAAGTCAGACTTCAAAGTTCAAAGCAAGGTCTCAGCATGGCTGTGTCTAGTCCTGTATCCATAGTGACAAAACAAGGGACAGAAGTGGTAGAAAGGATGAGAGAGAGAGAGAGAGAGAGGAAGAGAGAGAGAGGGAGAAAAAGAAGAGAGAGAGGAATAGAGAGAAAGAAGAGAAAGAGAGAGATAAAGAAGAGAGAGAGGGGAAGAGAGACGAGAGAGGGAAGAGACAGAATAATGGCCTCAGACAGGTTTGCTCTGTCCCCAGCACCATGCTCAAACACACCATCACTGAGACTCGTTGCCCCAGGTCTACAAGGTGCCCATGTGACTTTGGCACTGGTGCTGATGAAGGACAGACAGTGTGTCCAGGATGCTGGAACAGACTACCGGCTCTGTGAGCTTCCCCTCACAGGAAGGGGCCACATCCTCCGTCAGGTCCCCACTTGTGTTTCTTGGGGCAGGCGGCATGCCTCTACCCTAGGCAGAGTCTGCTTGTCCTGGATGAGAACCTTCACGGCATGCTGGTCCTGATGTTGACTGCCCAGCCCCTGGCCCACATGGTCTGCACTGTCCTTCACCAGGTTACCTGCCTGGCCTGGGGCCCTGAGACTTCCAGGGACATACATGGAGTTTTTTTTCCCAGCTCCTGCCCATTGCAAGGGAATGCTGTACATTAATTAAAATTTTTTATTTACTTTAATGAGAACGATGCCGAGATGAAGACAGAGAAATAGAGGAGCACTGCCCAGCTCTGGCTCCCAGAGGTGTTGGGGACTCAGCCTGGGACCTTGGAGTCTCAGGCATGAAGATGTTTTGCAGAGCTACTATGCTGTCTCCCCAACCCTGAGGACTGCTTTTTGCATTTGCTCCTGCGTCAGCAAAGGGGCTTTTCCATAGCTCCTAACTTGCTAAGCCACGGAGATTCTGCTATTTTTCCCCTCCTCTCCGAGGCATTAACTCTCCCTGTGTTTTTGTGAGAATTTTCCGTGAAGATGGCCTGGATGCCCCATCTCTGTCCTTCTTACCTCTCCCCCACCTCCTCCCCTCCCTCCCTTTCTCCTTCATTCTCTCCCTCCCTTCCTCTCTGTCTTTTCTCTTTTCATTAATCTGGGGCCACACACCTGGGCAATTGCACTTTTTCATTCAGAGAAAGAGAGAGAAACACACACACACACACACACACACAGACAGAGAGAGAGAGAGAGAGAGAGGGAGAGAGAGAAAACAAAGCATTGCTCCACCATTCGTGGGGCTCTGACTCACCTTGTCTTTGTTGCGCTCTTGCTATGGTGAGGATACAATCCAGGGCCTCACACATGCCAGGTAGGAGTTGTACAGCTCAGTGAACTACCAGCCTCCCCCCACCCCCTGCCCCGTCGGAAACTTTCCTCACAGGAAAAATCAGGCACCAACCATCAGTGTTGAAGAGCCTGACACACAACGATGGCTCCAGCACCCTTAGCCTCGTTGTTGCTGATGGGCTCCACTGCGTGAAGTCAGGATTAAAGACTCTGGGCAAAGAGAGCTTTAGTGAAGGGAGCTAGGCGGTGGCACACCCGGCTAAGTGCACATAGTACTACATGCAAGGATATCTATATGTGCAAGGATCCGGGTCTGAGCCCCTATTCCTCTCCTGCAGCAGGAACACTTCATGAGTGGTGAAGCAGGTCTGCAGGTGTCTATCTTTTTTTTAAAATTTATTTTTATATTACAGAATTACATGTCGACAGGAGTTTGAATCCACACCATTCCCACCACCAGAGTTCTGAATCTTCAGTCTCCCCACTAATCCACCACAGTTCCCCTAAGGTTGTAGACATGGGCCAAGCATCTTCTCTACAACTATCTGACCACATTGATACATAGTTGCCCCTTCTTTTTGTGATTCAGTCCTCTCTTCCCCTCTAAGTCACCATGACATCGTAGCTACCTCCATGTGTCCCTCTCCTTTTCTTTCTCTCTCTCCGGGTGCTGATGGAGCTGGAGTGCAGAGTCCTCTTATCTTCCTCCCATCACTTCTCCCCCGCTGCAGAGTGTGGATCAAGGTTGTTTATGGGGAGCAGGAGGTAGGAGGAGTTCTGGCTTCTGCAGCTGCTTCTCCCCTGAGCATGGGCGTTGACAGGTGGATTCATACCGCCAGCCTGTTTCTGTCTTCCCCTAGTGGACCAGAGCTCTGGAGATGCGAGGGTCCAGGACACACTGATGGAGTCATCTGCCCAGAGAAGTTGGGGTGGAGTCACAGGAGCGTCTGTAACTTGGTGTCTGGAAGGTGGCATGACCTAAATTGAGACAAAATGGTTAATGAACAGAACCAAAAAGTAGGATTAGAGCAGATGAGATTAGGGATTTTAAGTAGAAAAAAGCTAGGGAAACCATTTTAGGCATGTTCCTGGGGACAGGTGTCTATCTTTTTATCTCCTTCTCCCCTCTCAATTTCTCTCTATCCTACTGAATGAAAAAAAAAGTCACCAAGTGTAGTGGATTTGTAGTGCTGGCACCGAGCTCCAGCAGCTGGAGGTAAAAAAGAAAAGAAAAGAAAAATAAATAAAAAGACAGGGTTTTGTAGGTAACCTATACTGGACTCCTGAGGTACATATAATCAGCACTGACAGTCAACATGTGTACTTATCTACATTGAGTTCACTGTTAAAAGGGTAAACTTGATCTCTGCCCATACAGTCGGCCCTTTTCTGACTCAGCTTTAACTACTTAATTCTCGTACCACTCTGGCTTCTCTGCAGAGACAGCAGTGAGTCTCAGGTCCTATTGCTCAATAGCGTTGCTATGTTAACGAATCACAGGGTGCCTGCTCTCCTTGGCCTTGGTTTTGGGAGGGGGTGTGTGGTGATTGGTAGTCCTGGGCTGTGGTCACTGTCCATTGTGTGCCACTGTCCACTGTAGCCCGTGGGTGTGTGGCCACAGTTCTTTCAAGCCTCTTGTTCCTTCCCAGGCAGAGCAGAACCACTTCACATTGTTAGAACGAGAGTCTGAATAACACTCCCCTTAAGCATCGACCTTGATGCCACGGAGCCTGTGTGGCGGCTATGTTTACAGAAAGCACTCTCTGACCCCAGGAATGTCTGGGAGAGAGGGCAGGCGGGCTGACTTTTAGTGACGTCCTCCTGGCCTTGCAGCCAGTGTCCTCCTGAGAACTCCACCCCCACGTGTCTTCTCCCGGCCCTGTCCTGGGACACGTCTGGCAGCGGGAGAAACTGCAACCTGCTGTCACCATTCGACTTCTGCACTTGCAGATATTTGGGTGTTTTTTCCATTCTTGCTTGAAGGCAAGCAAAGTTTTCTCATTTACGGTTGAGGAAATCCTAGCAAACCATTCCAGTGACATCTCGAACAAGGTCACAGGCCCAAGTCATTTATACAAGACCAGCTGTTCAGCTTGGAGCAACCTGTACGTGAGCAGTTAGCTGGAGAGACCTGTACGTGAGCAGCAGCTGCAGTGCTGTGGGAGCCAGCCTCAGCTCAGGTGTCCACCAGAAAGCCCAGGCTTCCTCCAGAGACTGTCTCCTTGCGGTGTCTCTGCCTCCATTCCCAGTCAACAGACCCCTCAGAACCACTCTAGGCCTAGTACTTTGTGGGAAACCACTCTTTCCAGGCTGTAACAGAATGATGACTTTCCCTCAGAGGTATTTTGATTTGACTAGGAGATTCCTGGTAAAAACACCAGTGCCTTCATCCAAGTAAGTAAATCTCCAGTGTTGGGAATTCAAGGCATGCAGCATAACCAGTTGGGTGGACATTTTTGCTGGGGTGGAGGGGTGTTCCTCTTCTCCCCATGCATAGGAACTTAACATTGTACACACCATCCCAGCTGAGCCATTTCAGGCCTGTTTCCGCATCTGTGCATACATGGAGATGGTGACTTTGTAACCTCTTCTTGCTCGACCATGTCCTGATTCCACGAAATGAATGATTTCCTGGGACCAGGAAGTGAGACGGGGTCACCTACTACTTTTCCTCAACATCTATCACTTACAAATTCTTGAACTCTAGTGGTGGGAATGGTGTGGACTTATACCCCTGTTATCCCATAATTTTGTAAATCAATATTAAATCACTAATAAAAAAGTGGGCCAAAGAACTAAACAGTTTTCTAAAGAAGAGATACACATGGCCTGCAGACACATGAAGATATGCTCTACTTCACTTATCTTTAGAGAAATGTGAATTAAAACTACACTGAGATATCACAACACACCCGAGATAATGACTTACCTCAACAAAACGGGAAATGACATGTGTTGGTGAGGTCTTGGTGAAAAAGGAAGTCTGCTCCCCTGCTGGTGGGAATGCACACCGGTGCAGCCCCTTTTCAAGACTGTGTGGTCAGTCCTTAAACAAACAAGAAAGGAATCACCTTAGGATCCAGCAATCCCACTCTTAAGCATTTATCCAAAGGACATGCAAACACTAATTGGAAGGGACATATGTTTATAGCTGCATTATTCACAATAGCCAAACACTAGAAGCAGCCTAAATGCCCATCCACACATATAACAGGCTAAAGAAGTTATAGGATATGTACTCCATGGAATACTACCCTGCAATCAAAAAAAGATGATTTTTGGTCTCCTTTGAGACAAAAATGAATGTATACTCCCAGAGGGTTAAAGAATAGGAAAACCATCAAGGGAGGGGATGGGATACAGAGTTCTGGTGGTGGGAATTGTGTGGAGTTGTACCCCTCCTATCCTATGGTTTTGTCAGTGTTTTCTTTTTGTAAATAAAAAAAAATGAATGGAACTGGAGGTGGTTATGCTTGGCAAAATAAGTGAAGAGATGAAAGACAATTACCAGATGGTTTCACTCATATGTAGAATCTAGAAATTGAATACACATGAACTTGAGAGAAAAAAAAAAAACAGAAGCAAGCAAACAGACTTGTGAGAACTCTGGTGTTTATCTTTGGGAGGTGGGAGAGTGGGGATACAAAATTTTGGTGGTGGGTGTGGTTGAACTCTACACCATAATCTTACATCTTATAGCATACTATGAATAACATATAAAAAATGAGAAAATGTGTATTGATTTCATTCTACCCCTTTGCACTGAATCTACTAAAAATGGTAGAAGCCTGGCGTCATAACCGTTGAGTTGGCTTGTAAGCAGACATGGACAGGACCATGAAGTTGCCACTGCTTTGTTTTGCAGGTCACTGAGCAGGAAGGTGTGACACCTTTTGCCAAGTGCCATCAGTCATCTACATGGAGCAGATGTGGTGAGGGACAGGAAGCTCACAGGTAACAGTAGCTCAGTTTCCTGCTTGTGATGACAAAGTTGTTTTAAAGCCAAGTTTTGGTTTTTATAAATTTTTTATTATTGATTTAATAATAGTCGACAAGATTGTGATATAAGAGGGGTACAATTCCATACAATTCTCACCACCAGAGTTCCGGATCCCATTCCCTTTCATGGGAAGCTTTCCTGCTCTTTATCCCTCTGGGAGCGTGGACCCAGGATTATCCTGGGGTGCAGGAGGTATGAGGTCTAGCTTCTGTAATTGCTTCTCCACTGGACATGGGTGTTGGCAGGTTGCTCCACTCCCCCCCCCCCCGCCTGGAAATTATTATAGATCATTTTGGAAAAGAAAGAGAAAAATCAAGGAGGAAAGCTGAAGGCTAAATAAAGGATAAAGTGTTATCTTAATTATGCTGCCACAAGGGAGTCCTTGCTCATATTCTGGTACCTTTTCTTTTTCATTTAGATAGAGGGAGAGAGGAAAAAAAGCAGAATGAAGCGGGGGTGGGGGTGGTGGGGGGGGAGGAAGGAGAAGGAGAAAGGGGAGGGGGAGGAGGAGTGCAAGCAGAGGAGGAAGGGGAGGAGGAGACTAAGAAGATGATGAAGAAGAAGAAGGCGAAGGAAAAGGAAGAAGAAGGAGAAGTAGTAGAAGCAGCAGCAGCGAGATTCTGGGGCTGGGTGGTGGCGCACCTGGTTGAGCGCACATGTTACAGTGCACAAGGATTCAGGTCTGAGCTCCTGGTCCCTACCTGCAGGGGGAAAGCTTTGCCAGTGGTAAAGCAATGTTGCATTTCTCTTTCTCCTCCTTTCTTCTTCTTTTTAAAAATATTTATTTATTTATTCCTTTCTGTTGCCCTTGTTTTATTGTTGTAGTTATTATTGTTGTTATTGATGTCGTCGTTATTGGATAGGACAGAGAGAAATGGAGAGAGGAGGGGAAGACAGAGAGGGGGAGAGAAAGACAGACACCTGCAGACCTGCTTCACTACTTGTGAAGCGACTCCCCTGCAGGTGGGGAGCCGGGGGCTCGAACCAGGATCTTGATGCCAGTCCTTGCGCTTGGTGCCACCTGCACTTAACCCGCTGTGTTACCACGCAACTCCCTCTCTCTTCCTTTCTATCTCCCCCTTCTCTTTTGATTTATGACTGTCTCAATCCAATAAATAAAGATAATTTAAAAATTAACATTTAAAAAACAAGAAGCAAGCTTCCTTCAATGTAGGCTTGAACCTGAGTCAAACATGGCAAAGCAGCCCACTATCCAAGAGAGCTATTTCACTGGCCTGGCACCTTTTAGATGTGCTGTGAGGGGCACCATGATGATCTCTTTTATTGGTGACTTCATATTAATCTACAAAATGATAAGATACAGGTGTATGATTCTATGCCATTCCCACCACCAGAATTCTGTGTTCCCATTCCCTCTGTTGGAAGCTACAGTAGTTCTTCCAAGTTCACAGATATGGGTCGACTATTATTTCTACTACTATCTGTCACTCTCTTTCTCTATTTTTCCCCCTTCCCCCCCAACCATGGTCCCGCCTTCTCTTTCTAAGTCACACCTACAGCTACTATTACTTCCGCGTGTCCTTCCTTTTTTTTCTCTTGTCTTTCTGGGTCCTGATGGAGCTGGACTGTGATGATACCTCCACACACATCTCTTTTTCTTAGATTTAATTTTTTATTTATAAAAAGGAAACATTGTGGGGGAGATACAGGTCCAAAAAGGATGACAGAGGACCTAGTGGGGGTTGTATTGTTATGAGGAAAACTGGGGAATGTTCTGCATGTACAAACTATTGTATTGACTGTCAAATGTAAAACATTAATCCCCCAATAAAGAAATTTTTAAAAAAGGAAACATTGACTAAACCATAGGATAAGAGGGGTACAACCACCACCAGAGCTCTGTATCCCATCTCCTCCCCTGATAACTTTCCTATTCTTTATCTCTTTGGGAGTATGAACCCAAGGTCATTGTGGGGTGCAGAAGGTGGAAGGTCTGGCTTCTGTAATTGCTTCCCCGCTGAACATGGGCGTTGACAGGTCAATCCATACTCCCAGCCTGTCTTTCTCTTTCCTTATTAGGGAAGGGCTCTGGGGAAGTGGAGCTCCAGAACATATTGGTGGGGTTGTCTGTCCAGGTAAGTCTGGTTGGCATCATGCTAGCATCTGGAACCTAGTAGTTGAAGAGAGAGTTAACATACAAAGCCAAACAAATTGTTGACCAATCATGAACCTAAAGGCTGGAATAGTTCAGATGAAGAGTTGAGGGCCCCTCCATTTTGTAGATAGCTAATAGGCATATTTTAGTTATATTCCAATGGGCCTGTGGGTATACTAGTTTTTTTTTTGTTTTTTTTTTTGCCTGAGCCTGAAATCTGATATGTAGGTGGATCCTAATTATTGTCTGGGGAGGTGGTGTCATGGCTGGCAAAAGGACCAGAAAGCTGGATCAGGGAAGAGAATAGCTCCCAAATATGGGAAAGGGGTATAAATATTGTTGACTATAAACCCCGTCAATTTAATGGCACATACACCTTTAAAAAATATTTATTTATATCCTTTTGTTGCCCTTGCTATTTTATTGTTGTTATTGATGTCATTGTTGTTGGATAGGACAGAGAGAAATGGAGAGAGGAGGGGAAGACAGAGAGGGGGAGAGAAAGGGAGACACCTGCAGACCTGCTTCACTGCTTGTGAAGTGACTCCCCTGCAGGTGGGGAACTAGGGTTTGAAGCGAGATTCTTTTTTTTTTAAATTTATTTCTTTATTGGGGAATTAATGTTTTCCATTCAACAGTAAATACAATAGTTTGTACATCCATAACATTCCCCAGTTTCCCATTTAACAATACAACCCCACTATGTCATTTATCATGTTTCATGGACCTGTATTCTCCCCACCCACCCACCCCAGAGTCTTTTACTTGGGGGTGATATGCCAATTACATTTCAGGTTCTACTTGTGTTTTTCTTTCTGATCTTGTTTTTCAACTTCTGCCTGAGAGTGAGATCATCCCATATCCATCATTCTGTTTCTGACTTATTTCACTTAACATGAATTTTTCAAGGTCTATCCAAGATCGGCTGAAAATGGTGAAGTCACCATTTTTTACAGCTGAGTAGTGTTCCATTGTGTATATATACCACAACTTGCTCAGCCACTCATCTGTTGTTGGACACCTGGGTTGCTTCCAGGTTTTGGCTATTACAAATTGCGATGCCAAGATCATATGTGTACACAGATCTTTTTGGATGGGTGTGTTGGGTTCCTTAGGATATATCCCCAGGAGAGGAATTGCAGGGTCATAGGGTAGGTCCATTTCTAGCCTTCTGAGAGTTCTCCAGACTGTTCTCCACAGAGGTTGGACCAATTTAATTCCCACCTGCAGTGTAGGAGGGTTCCTTTGACCCCACACCCTCTCCAACATTTGCTGCTTGAACCGAGATTCTTGCGCTGATCCTTGTGCTTTGCGCCATCTGCGCTTAACCCGCTGCGCTACCGCCTGACTCTCCACACACACCTTTTTTGCACTTGTGATCACGCTTCTTCAAAAGGAAAGGGCAGAGCCAATGGGTGTCAGTAACTCTGAAGTGCTTAATGTCTAATGCCACGAATACCTTCCAGATACAACTCTGTCATTTTAACAGAAGGACACTGAGGAATGCAACCTTTCTTTGTCTCTTTGTGACCGTCCCCAGTTAAAGAATTATTCGGACACAAGCCAGCCTTGCCTAGTCATCCGAGTCATTTCACACCTGGGCTTTTTAACACCACAAATAAATGGTCTGGACACTTCCTTGATGTCTTATCTCCCATGAAATTTCAGAGACTTGGTACTGGGACCATTTGTCCTTATCCACAAAAAGAGCGACTGATTCTATATGCTGCCTCAACCCAAACAGGAGCTGGGAGTGGGGATCTGTGCAGACTTACATGAGACGTGGACCTGGGACCAGGGGCAGCCACAGATGATGTCCGGCATGGCTCCCTGCCACCCTGAATGGGAGGCATCCCAGCTGAATGCTGGTGTGGCATCTGTGCTTGGCGGAGAAACCCTTTATGGTTGTTGCTAACAATCTTATTGCTTGGGAATATTTTCTTAAAAAATTATTTGTTGTCTTTTATTTATGTATTGGAAAGAGACAATCAGAAATCGAGAGGGAAGGAGGTGACAGAGAAAGAGACAGAGAGTCACCTGCAGCCCTGCTTCACCACTCTGGAAACATTCTCTCTGCAGGTGGGAATTTGAACCTGGGTCTTTGCACACTGTAGTGTGTGCTCTAAACCAGGTGGGCCACTGCCTAGTCACCCTGCTGGTGAGTCTCTTGTCAACTTGGGCCACCTGGGTGCCACCATTCTGCCCAGACCAGAGAATGTTTGGGCACCCAGCCCTGCCATTAGCTTCATGGCTGTGGGGAGTCTCTGGTTTCCTTGATCTTGTTTTCCCTGTCGGGAGTCAATGCAGACAGCTATTAAAGGCGTTTGGGAACTACAGAAGGTCTAAATCAATCTCCTGTGTTGCTATTTAGTCCCAGGCACTTACCAAGTAAGGAGGGGGGTGGTATTTATCAACTTTGAAAGCTCTGAGATCCTCAGATTTCATTGTCACACAATAGCATGGCTTAAAAAAAAATTCCTTTTTCTCTTTATTTTAATGTGGTGCCAGAAACTTTTCCATGTGTAACACCACTACGCTTAGATATCTTTAATATCATCATTTTTATTTTGGAAGAAAGATTGAAGGGTAGGAGGTGGGAAAGAGAGACACCATGCACTACCTCACCACTCATGGAGCTTCTCCTGGCACCACTGTGCTGCTCCCATATGGCACTGGGGCTCAACTCCAGGGCCTTGTGCATAGTCAGGCATGCACTCTATTAAGTGAGTTCTCTCTTGGTCTCCAGTACAGTTTCTTTTTTCTTTTTCCTTTTGCACTTTTTGTTGCCTCATTCAGCTCATTTAATAGAAGTGTGCATTTTACAAAAGTCATGCTTCAGTAAGCAAACTAAGACTTGTGAGAACTCTGGTGTTTCTCTTTGGGAGATGGGAAGGTGAGAACACAGAACTTTGGTAGTGGGCATGGCGTAGTCCAGGAGGTAACTGCTCTGATAAAGCATTCATCTTCTATGTGTGAAGCCCCAGGTTCAAATCCTGGTACCACATGGGAGTGTCAGAGGAAACTCCAGGGGGTGGTGGAACAATGCTAGGTGCCTCTCCCTATCTTGTTTCTCTCTTTCCTTCTATCTGTCTTTCATCAGATATTTTAATATATATAATATATATATATATATATATATATATATAAAATAAAAAGTAAAAGATCACAAAGTTGTGCTTCATATAGAATCTCATCAACTCTCTCCAGCAGCACTGCAGACCAGGCACTCTCCTCTCCTCTCCTTCCTCCTGCAAGCTGCCACGGTGACTCTTGAGGTAAAAGACCCAGATTGGATCTCAGGCCCACAGAGGAACAGAGCAGGGCCCGCATACCCATCCCAGCCCCCAGCATCTGGATGGCAGGGAGGGGAGGTTCTTGTGGGCGTTTTCTGCTTTACCTTGTGTGAACTTGGGCAAGTTGTAGCAAACGCAGGCTCAAGCTCCAGGACCGCGCAGTCTGCCCAGGTGGAGATTCTATAATATTCTCTCACGTTGCCTCCCGGGAGGTAGACTTGATTCTCTCTCCCTCCCCTCTGGGACTCTGCAGCTACCACCTGGGACAAGACTGTGTTGACTAACCCACCCTGGGGACAAGCTCAGCCCTCCTGCAGAAAGCCACTTCTTACCACAGTGCCTAAAATAATGCACTCCCGTGTGGTGGTTAATTTGGAAGCAGAGATGCTTATTATTTATTAGTCATTCCCCAGACGGTCTATTTGGAGCTGTTATTGCCTATTTTGCAAACACACTCCAGCGATATGTACATATTATGATGCTTTTGTCTGATCCTGTGCAAGGGTATCATTACCCTCTAAAGTCCCTTCTGCCACCAGCTACAGAGGTGACAGGAATATCTTACGTTTGCCTGCACGGTGGTTAACACCAGCCAGCCATCTTCCTGCACCCTTGTTCCCACGGGAAAGCAGAGAAAGGGCTTCTTGTGCTGTGGGTGAGAGGAAAATGGCCTGAAGGCCGAGGAGAGGTCAACGGTTTCCTTGTTCAGATGTGGGGAGTCTTTGCTGTGAGACTGGATGCAAACCTGTCAGCCTGCCCAGCCTCTGCCTCAGCTAGAGAGGTCCAGACGGCTGCTGTGGACTGCTGCTGTGGAGACCGCTGTTGAGCAGAGCAGAGGAGAGGAGATCAGAGAAGAGGTGAGGAAAGGAGAGGTGAGGTGAGGTGAGGAGAGGTGAGGAGAGGAAAGCAGAGAAGAAGTGAGGAAAGGAGAGGTGAGGTAAGGAGAGGAGATGTGAGGAGAGGAGATTAGAGAAGAGGTGAGGAGACGAGAGTAGAGGAGAGGAGATCTGAGGAGAGGTGAGGTGAGAAGAGGAGGGGGGTCAGAAGAGAGGAGATGAGAGAAGAAGTGAGGAAAGGAGAAGTGAGGTGAAGTGAGGAGAGGAGAGGGGATCAGGAATGGGTGGAGAGAGGAGAGCAAATCAGAGAAGAGATGAGGAGAGGATAGGTGAGAAGATCAGAGAGGAGAGGAGAGGTGAGGAGAGGAGAAGAGAGGAGAGGTGAGGAGAGGAGAAGAGAGGAGAGGTGAGGAGAGGAGAGAAGAGGTAAGGAGAAGAAAGGAGAGGTGAGGAGAGGAGAGAAGAGGTAAGGAGAAGAAAGGAGAGGTGAGTAGAGGAGAGGAGAGGTGAGGAGAGGAGAGGTAAGGAGAAGAAAGGAGAGGTGAGTAGAGGAGAGGAGAGGTGAGGAGAGGAGAGGTAAGGAGAAGAAAGGAGAGGTGAGTAGAGGAGAGGAGAGGTGAGGAGAGGAGAGGTGAGGATAGGATAGGAGAGAAGGCATCTGCTGCACATGCCTGTGCTCTGTGTGCAGGGCTGGTGTGGGGCCCAGAAACTACAGGCTGAAAGCCACTCGGCCTTCTGCAAAGATCACGGGGTTCCTTAATCATGGGGAGGCAGGTCAGGGGTTCTGAGGGGAGGTTAGAGTGCAAGCAAGCAGTCAGAGTTGAGTTGCAGGCATTTACAGTCAGAGAGAGGCAGTGTGCAGAAAGCAGGAGAAGGGAGTGACCTGTCCTGCTCCTGACAGGGTGTGTGGCCCATATCCTCACTGGCTCATCTGGGCATGGGGAGGTGCTTCCTATCTCCTCTCAACCCATCTCACAAAGCAGAGAACTGTGCTCAGAACTCCCACCCTGCAGCCCAGGCTCAGAAGCGCACTCTTTGTCCTACCCCTACCCCTCATGCTCTGATGGCTGGGCCTGGTCACCTGTCACTTGAAATAATTTTATCTCCATGATTTTCTCTCTCTGTCTCTGAACCAGAACACTGAGATAATATTAGTTCACTTGTTTCCGTTCTTCTAAATCATTTCTACTTCTATCAATATTATAGCTATTATTGTGGTTTTTTTTTTTAATCTATGGTATTAAGAATGACTCCATAGTTCCCTCTCCTTCATTCCTTCTATTCCTCCTCCTTCCTCCTCCTCCTGCTCCTCCTCCTGCTCCTTCCTTCTCCTCTTCCTCCTCCTCTTCCTCCTCCTGCTCCTTCTTCTCCTTCTTCTTCTCCTTCTCCCTCTCCCCTCCTCCTCCTCCTCCTCCTCCTCTTCTCCTTCTTCTTCTCCTTCTCCTTCTCCTTCTCCTTCTCCTTCTCCTTCTCCTTCTCCTTCTCCTTCTCCTTCTCCTTCTCCTTCTTCTTCTTCTTCTTCTTCTTCTTCTTCTTCTTCTTCTTCTTCTTCTTCTTCTTCTTCTTCTCTCTTTTTCTCAAGCACTGCTCAGCTCTGGTCTATGGGTGCAGAAGACTGAACCTGGGACTTTGGAGACTCAGGCATGAGAGTCTCTGTCTACCCTCTGCACCTCAGTGGTTCTCTATACAAGGCTTTCTCTCCTCCTCCCATGACACTCCCACATGGTGCTGGGGCTTTCACCTGGGCCGTGTGCACAGCAAAGCGGGCACCCTACCTGGTGAGCTATCTCATAAGCTTCCAGATGGTTTACCGTGACACATTTCCCATTTCGTGAAAGAGGTATAACTGGGACAGCCCCAAAGAGGGTGAATGCATGCCACTGCCCCTCATTACAGAATGAATGGTGGCCTCCAGGCTCCACACGCTAGAGTCTTCCCTCCAGGATCAGGACCTCTTGCTCGAGACTCCAGGGTTTTATCTACCTGACCTCCTGGGCCGCAGTCCCTGAATACATCCCAGGGTCTGATCAGCCTCTCCACTGTGGAAGGCGACTCTCTGAGTCTGCTCCCCAGCCTCTGTGACTCCTCACCATGCCATGCTCACCACCGAGCCCTTCTCACTTCCACACCTGCCAACTACCCCACTTAGTGGTGACCTAGGGCACACTCCTGTTCTCTTTTCTGGGTCACCTGCCAAGCCACATCACGTGGTCCAAACAGAGAGCCTATTTCCTTCCTTCCTTCCTTCCTTTCTTTCTTTCTTTCTTTCTTTCTTTCTTTCTTTCTTTCTTTCTTTCCTTTTCTTGTAAAAGTCAGGTAGCCAAATGCTACAGCAGGAGGTACAGTTGGACTCTCAAGCACAAGGTCCTGAGTTCAATCCCTGGCAGTGTTTGTGCCAGAGTGATGCTCTGATTCTCTCTCTTCCTAGCTCTTTCGATAATAGATAAATAAAATATTAAAAAAACAAAAAAAAACAACAAGTAGTAATGTTTTTCGATCTGGGGGTGGCCAGGATGTTGGTTCCTTTGCCGTGGCTGAGTTGTCTACAGCGGCCTGAAAGTGGAATCAAAGTGGTGGGACTATGTTCCAATACAGTGTTTTGTCCTGACAATGAAATTCACATCTTTCATTATTTTCACATGTCCTCAAATATTCTAATTTTTTGATACAGTTATCTAGAATGTAAAAAACCACGGGCAGATACATCATTATAGGTGGCGGGTGGGGGCACCCACAGACTGCTGTGTGCACTAGCCACTCCTCCCTACCCCCAGCTGAGGAAACAAACCAGTCTTTCAGGCCATAGGCTGCTTTTGTCATTTGCTGCCTGCGTGACCTGCACAGGGCGGACAGTCCCCTGGGACTTCAGGCCCTGTGGAGATGCTGACAAAATGAGAGACGATCTACATAAACTTAGGCCTTGGTTCCTTTTTCTCTCCAACCCCTCCTAGCCCCACCCTCCGAGGAGAAATGTCCCCGAGCTGGGATTCAGTAATCAGGAGCAGAAGGTCCTTTCTATTGTGACATGTTCTAGCCTCCTGGTTCCTGCATCCTCTTTGTCCCAATTACGAACGTACATATGCGTGTGCAGGGCTTGTGTGTTTGCATATGGGACCCTGGCCTCTCCATGGTGACAGGGAGGAAATGACCTCTCACCACGGCCAGCTATGAGAGGTCCTGCCTTTCCCATTGTGCAATGCTTCAAGGCGGCAATTCCTTAACTTGGCTTTTCTTTTAAGACTTTTGTAGTGCTTCACAGCATAGCATTTTTAAATAAGGAAGGTTTGGGAGAAGTAAAAGTGTACATAGTTTGCAAAAGACATATTTCAGTGAAATAAAATCCCAACATTTTTTAAAAAACGATTTATTTTATTTATTACATTATGAGAGATAGATAGAATAGAGAGGAGTACCAAGGATTGAACCAGGGACCTTGGGCATGACCCAGAGCTGTTCACCCAGATAATACACTGCTTTTCTACTTGCTCGACCCAGGTTCAAGCCTGGATCCCATTGCATGGAGGGAAGCTTTGGTGCTGTAATCTCTCTCTCTCTCTCTCTCTCTCCCTCCTTCCCTCTCTCTCTCTCTCTTAGTCTCCCTGTCTCTGTCTATCTAACCCCCAAGTCCTGTGCTCTACAAGTTGATCTTCTTTCTCTACCTTAAACCCCATCATTTTAAGTCCCCTACCATTGGGAAGGGGGTTGGGAGAAGAGCTTAAGAAGAGCTTTATCCTTCAGTTCTTTCTATTCAAGGACTTTTACTTCTTTTATTTTTTTTTAAGTTTTTATTTATAAAATGGAAACACTGACAAGACCATAGGATAAGAGGGCTATAGTTCCACACAATTCCCACCACCAGAACTCCGTATCCCCTCCCCTCCCCTGATAGCTTTCCTATTCTTTATCCCTCTGGGAGGATGGACCCAAGGTCATTATGGGATGCAGAAGGTGGAAGGTCTGGCTTCTGTCATTGCTTCCCTGTTGAACATGGACATTGGCAGGTCGATCCATACTCCCAGCCTGTCTCTTTCTTTCCCTAGTGGGGCGGGGCTCTGGGGGGGATGGGGCTCCAGGACACATGGTGGGGTCATCTGGTTGGCATCATGGAACCTGGGTGGCTGAAAAGAGTTAAGATAGAAAGCAGAGCAAATTGCTGACTAATCATGAATCTAAAGAATATTGTGGATGGAGATTTGGGGTCTCCATTTTGGAAAAAGCTACTTGGTCTATTTTAGGTCTATTCCAAGGGGCCCATGACCCAACTAGTTTTTGCCTGTGCCTGACATCTAATGTGCAGGTGACCTAAGCTATTGTCTGAGGGGATGGTGTCATAGTTTGGAAAAGGACCAGAAAGCTGGATCAGGGAAGAGAGTAGCTCCAAAATCTGGGAAAAGTATCTAAATATTGTTAACTGTACACCCCATCAATCTGACCTGGGGCCCATGTACAACACAGAGGCCTATGTAACCTCTGCATCCCTGTAGGAAGAACTCTTATTTCTATAGTGTATACTTGTCACCAAATGACCTGCATTTCTCTGAGAGGTAACTCCAAGATGGTTTTGCTCACATGTGCAGTATAAAGAACTAAAGTATATTAACTTAAAAAAAAAAGGAATATCCAAGCTTGTGAAAACTGGTGGTTATCCAGGCATGGGTCAGGGGGCACAGAACTGTGGTAGTGGACAGCAGATACAATGAGGAACTCTACCTCTGAAATTTATAAAAGTCAATCAAAACATTCAGTACCCAACCACAAAAATCTGAGGGTACAGGTTTTGGGTGAGGGAACTTTCCACACTTTTTCTGGACTCAGTCAATCCCCTGCCCAGCCAGCTCCCAAGCTTGGACACTTCAGCCGGTTAGAGAATTTAAAGGGATTTACAGGGCTTATTTTATTTCACACCCTGGATTGGTTTTCTTAGTATCTTTTACAGGAGGAAACAGGTTCAGGGAAATTGAGATAATGGCTGGCACCAAGCAGCAGTAATGGAAGAGACTAGAATTGGACCTGGAGACTTGGATTTGGGGCTGGAGATATTCTACCTCCCTTTAGCCCCAGTGAAAGCCACTCCTGAAGTGTTATCCAGAACTCCTTTTGACATTGAGATGTGCAACTTAGCACCCCATTTTTTTCTTAACCAGATGTGAGTGTCTTTCTAGGTTGAGGTGCTATTTGGTGTGATCTGGCAGGAGAATCTTGATCTGGGACGAGCCACATGTGAATGCTCCTTGCTTCTACACCCTTCGCCTTCACCCTGTCTGAGTCCCGAGGGCTTCCTAGGAAACTGCCTTCAGATGCTGGGGAAAGCCCCGGCTCACACTTCGTTTCTTCCAGGAACTGTCACTTGCCTGTTGCCCTGCACTTAGCCTCAAGCACTCTGTGAGTCCAGATGATTGTTTCGGACCTACTGAGTCTCTAGGGAAGCTTTCCTCTAGTTCAAGGGCAGAGGCCTCTGGCATCCAGCTGCCTTGGGTGCTGAGCTCCACACAGGGCCAGGGAGGCGTCAGAATACTGACCTATAGGCCCCGTGTGACATGGGGTAGTAAACACCTATCGCCTATCTTCAAGAATGTGCGTGCCTGGTTTACACATGAGGCTTGAAATAGTGACTGTTATCAGGAATCAGCCATGGACAAGCACCTCAGGCATGTCTGATTTGGGGAAGTGGGTGAGGGAAGGCTGGGACCCCCAGGGCCCCCTGCTTTTTTTTTGTTTGCATTTATACTCCTGGATGCATTATGGGTGGCTCCACCCAGTCTTGGGTGGCTCCCTGGGGGTCCACTACAGAGGGGTTTATCTCTGGGACAGTGGGGCCAGAGGAAGCTGACCAGGCCACCCTGGCTGGTAGAGCTGGAGTGACAACCTCATTTCTCACCTCCCATGGGCCAATCGAGTCACATGCTTTGGAGAGAATATTCCTGAACACAGTCACCACAGACCCCAGTATGTAGGCAGAACTGCCGGCAGAAAGTAACTGAGACGCTGTCCAGGAAAGATACGTACCTATTGGCTAGACATCAACCCTGAGTGTGCTTTCAGGCTTAATTGCTTCCAGAATAAATGGGTCTTTGAGAATTTCCCCCAAGAACGGCTTGTCCTTGTCATTCTCTGTCAGGTTTATATAAATCCAGAGGTGACTGTACACAGGCCCCCAGCTGCTGTCAAACATACAGTGTTCCATGAAAGTGAAGCTTCTGTTTGATTTCAGGAAGGCTTCCAGAAACAAGCAAGAATCAAAGCAAGTATACCCTCCTTTCTTTCTTCTTCTTGTTTTTTTCTTTCTTCTTTGCCAGCCAGTCTGTTCTATAAAGTGCATTTGAAGCCACAAATGGCATTTCTGGAGATTCATGAATTAGAGCAATCACACTTGTCAACTCTTTAATTGCTGTATCAACCGGGCTCCTTTGGTTACAGACAGCAGAATCCACTCCAGAGGAACGTTTAGCAGCAGTGATGAGGTAGATCGGGGAGGTTCCAGGGAAATGCAGTGCTTAGAAGACAAGGCAGAACTTCCTGGATTCATCTGCCAGACGGTTCTGGAGGAGCCCCTGCCTACTGTCAACACTGGACACAAGGAGCTGACCCCAAGACTTCTGCAACGTTGTCCCGGGAGTACAGAACCCTTTCTCTGTGCTCTGCCACCAAGCCACAGTGGATTCTGAGGGACAGGTTAATTATTTAATTAAAAATTAATTAATTTTTATTACCTTTATTTAGTTATTTATTTATTGGATAGAGACAGCCAGAAATTGAGAGGGAAGGGGAGGGATAGAGAGGAAGAGAGGCAGAGAGACACCTGTAGCACTGCTTCACCACTTGTAAAGATTTCCCCCTGCAGGTGGGGACCGGGGGACTCAAGCATGAGAGTCTCTTTGCAGAATCATTATGCTATTTTCCCACCCTCTGTCTCTCTCTTTTCATCTGACAAAGTTGGCCCTGAGCATTGAAGCCTCAGCAGTGACAAAACAAATAAACGAATGACAAGCACACACCCTACTCAGTAAGCTACGTCTCTTTAGCTGCAAGTGTTCATTCCGAAGTGTGCTAAGTCCACTGCAGTAGGCCAGTAGAGATGTGGGATTTGCCAGAAAAATGGTTAAAAGTTATTGAACCAAAGCACTATCACAGAGGAAGCTTCTCATCAGGCCACAAAACAAAGTCCCCAAAGATGTGATGGGTCCTGGCTCGAACTCAGTTCATAGACGTATTCAAAAGGGCAAGAGATTCCATCTAGGGTGTTTCTGTTGCTCTCTATAGCCCAGTGTCCTGTGTACACACAGCCCATAATGATCAAGTCAGACAAAAGCTAGTCATTCAAAGGAATGGTTTGTGATAACAACCAATCCTCTGGTCAGAAAAACTGCCCTAGCTTTTTAAAACAGCAAACTTTCATGATACGCTAAAACTTGGACTTGCCAATTTCTTTTTTATTAATCTCTTTATTGGAAGATTAATAGTTTACAGTCAACAGTAAAATACAATAGTTTGTACATATGTAATATTTCCCAGTTTTCCACCCCTACTAGGTTCTCTTCTGGGACTTGTTAATTTCTTATGAGTGAGATAGAGTGAATGAGAGAGGAAAGTGATGGGGAACTTCTCAGCTCTGGCATAAAATAATTCTGGAGACTGGACCTCTAATTTCTGAGGGCCTCAGGCATGCAAGTTCTGTATTGTGTCAAGCTGAGCTATCTCCTTGGCCTTAACTTTAGAGTCTTCAGAGACCTTGTCTTTAGACCAGAAGTATCAATAATTGTCATTTCTCCTGTTTCTGGGAAGTCACTATGAGAAATATTTTGGATGGCTGCAACCATTGAGGTCCTTCAAGTGACATTGCAAAGCATCCACTTGGCTTATCTGTGTAAAATCCAAGTGTCGCACACATGTCCATACTGGACAGAGTTCATGCATTTCCAACATCCTCACACCAGAGCGTTGCCAAACCTAGGAGCTGCTTCCCAAAGTGGAAGCCAGGAGTTAACTTTCCCAGATTCCACTGCAGTTTGTGCTAAGACAAAATGACACAATCCCAGTCTCAGGTGAACCTGCATGGGGGGGGGGGGGGTTTCCTCTCAGTTCTGTTAGGAGAAGTTACAAAGAGAAATTAATGTAGATGGTATTCTGGGAAGACAGTACAGGGGCATAATATTTTTTATCCCTCTTAATCCCCGAATAAAAATAGATCAAGTAAGTTGGTTGCAAAACTAAATGACCATGGATGATGTTTCTTCCACAAACCTCAAAACACAATGTCACTCACCCAGTAGTCTGCATGAGCTGTGTCATGAGGGAGAAAGTACTCAAACGGTGCTTAAAAGAGAGCTCAGCGGAGTGTCTTGTAGCCAGACTGGAGGATGAAGGACCAGCCTTTCAATAAGGAGACTAGTCCAGAGAATCTAGTTCCTGTGAATTTCTCAAACAGTTCAGGACAGGTGCCCACACTTGAGGTGATAACATGGGTATGGAATTGGAAGTAAAGTGGGTGACACAAGGGAAGAGATATCCTGGCCAAAGATCAAAGTGGCCAGAGACAGGAGTCTTACATAGAAACAAGATGAGAACTAGGTAAGATTTTCTTTTTTCATCCATGACTTGTCCTAATAGTTAGACTTTATTTATTTACTTATTTTATTAAAAAATTTTTTTTTATTTGTAAAAAGGAAACATTGACTAAACCATAGGATAAGAGGGGTACAACTTCACACAGTTCTCACCACCAGAACTCCGTATCCCATCCCCCCCCCTGATAGCTTTCCTATTCTTTAACCCTCTGGGAGTATGGACCCACGGTCATTGTGGGATGCTGAAGGTGGAAGGTCTGGCTTCTGTAATTGCTTCCCTGCTGAACATGGGCGTTGACATTTCGATCCATTCTCCCAGCCTGTGTCTCTCTTTCCCTAGTAGGGTGGGGCTCTGGGGAAGCAAGGCTCCAGGACACATTGGTGGAGTTGTCTGTCCAGGGAAGACTGGCTGGCATCATGTTAGCATCTGGAACCTGGTGGCTGAAAAGAGAGTTAACATACAAAGCGAAACAAATTGTTGACCAATCATGAACCTAAAGGCTGGAATAGTTCAGATGAAGAGTTGGGGGTCCTCCATTTTGTAGATAGCTAGTAGGCATAGTTTAGTTCTATTCCAAAGGGCCTGTGGCTATACTAGTTTTTTTTTTTTTTTTTTTGCCTGAGCCTGAAATCTGATATGTAGGTGGATCCTAATTATTGTCTGGGGAGGTGGTGTCATGGCTGGCAAAAGGACCAGAAAGCTGGATCAGGGAAGAGAGTAGCTCCCTAATATGGGAAAGGTGTATAAATATTGTTGACTGTAAACCCCATCGATTTGATCTGATCTGGGGCCCATATTCAGCTTAGGAGCCTATGTGACCTCTGCATCACTATAGATCTGAGCTCACATTCTGTGGTCATGAGTAGGAACGTTCCAAGCTGCCCCAATATCAGGATCCATCTTCCTCAGGTGTAGCATAGAGTATGTTGTCCAGCCTCCCTTCAGATGATGGAACATTCTCTACCATTGTTGATCCAAGTTGAGGGCAAGGTCCTATGGTGGGGCCCACAAAGGGGTCTATTGTGTTGTTCCTGATAGAGATGACCGGTAACAATGGAGAGAGGGATTTATTTGAGGTCTAGGCCCATCATGTCTGTTTGGGAATCTCAGGACTCCCCGACTAGGGTCCCAGCTGATGGGGCGGCCTGATAGTGACTACAGAGTCATCGTTAAAGTATGCCAGTCTCTTGCCCTTATTCAGCTTTTGCAGTTCTTGCTTTGATGAGATTAGCTTTGGAGTGAGTGAGAGAACTGTAATAGGAAGTAGGTGAGGAGGGTATCTAAGTGTAAGTAGACACTATTTCATATGAACTTTATACTGACTCACTACAGACTATTGCGTATTTTTCCTTTCTGGTATATATTTTGCCCTAATTTATGGATACATGTGAACACATTCTCTATCTTACGGGACCTGGTCTATAGGTTTTGGGACTTTGTTAGGAAGTGAACCTCCTGGAATGGAATTAGAGAATACTATGAAAGGAATGGTCTCACCCGAGTAATGAGGGTGAAGGGTTGACATTCCATGCCTGTAGTCTCTGGACACAGCCTGAAGTGAAGCATGCTGAGGTGGTACTTGTTGTACTGATTAGGTTGGGATCGGTGGATGCAATATCATTTGGTATGAATTGAAAGAAGCATGCAGGAAAGTGAACTCCACCCTAGAGGTTCCAGGAGTTGGGGGAAATATAGGCTCTATAGAGGAAGTGGGAGGTTCCTGCTGTCTTAGGATTTAAGAAGACAGTAGATAGTTATTGCTATAATCACATTATTGGGCAATTGGGTTAATTGAAATATCCCTAGGATTTGCTGTATCATACACAACATCACCATAATTTATGTCCTTTGACATTATTTGTATATAGCTGTGCCACCAGTTGCTTCTGTTCTCTCTGGTCTAAGCTTTTATGAGAATCAACGTATCAAAGACTCAGCCTATGTATTAAAAAGACTCAGTCTGTGATTTAAAAAGTTTGAGACATTCTATCAATTTTTACCCTCTCATATCAATTAAATAGTGATTTATCTGACTACAAATTGATAGGAGTGTACATAAATACCATTCCCACCGCCAAAAGACTGTGTCCCATCCCATCCCCCTTCCTCCCCCCCCCATTTATTTATTTTTTTAATGTGCAACATAAAAATGGCAATTCTGTGGTCTGGGTGGTGGCAGAGTGGTTAGGGAATTAGATTCACAAATAAGAGGTTTCAAGTGATGCCTGGCTATCTTTCTCTCTCTTCATATGTCTCTCATTAAATAAATAAAATCTTTTTAAAATGTCAATTCTAAATCCCATGTATGCTAATGGTAATAAATGAAGAAGTTATTTCTTTTTTCTCTTTAAAAAAGTTATTTTATTTAAAAAAAATTTTTTTATCGCCACCAGTGTTATCACTGGGGCTTGACGTCTGCACCATAAACCTGCCAATCAGGTAGCCATTTTCCCTTTTTATTATTCTTTCTTTTATTTGTTAGGAAGCAGGAAATTGAGAGGAGCGAGGGAGAGAGAGAAAAAGAGAGACAACTGCAGCACTGCTTCATCACTGTGAAGCTACCCTGCTTAAAGTGGGGACTTGGGGTTTGAACCTGAATCCTTATACTTTGTAACATGTGTGCTCAACTACGTGTGCCACTGCCTGGCCCCTTGTTGATTCTCCTTTTCCTCCTCCCTCCCTTTCTTCCTCTCCTTCTTTCTTTCTTCCATCCCATTCTTTCTTTCTTTCTTTCTTTCTTTCTTTCTTTCTTTCTTTCTTTCTTTCTTTCTTTCTTTCTTTTTCTTCTCTCTTTCTATTAGTGATTTAATAACAAGACTGTGGGATAATCGGGGTACAATTCCACACAGTTCCCACCACCAGAGTTTCTCATCCCATCCCCTCCACTGGAAGTTTCCCTATTCTTTATCCCTCTGGGAGTATGGACCAAAAATCTCTATGGGGCGCAAAAGGTGGGAGGCTTCTGTAATTGCTTCTCCGCTGGACATGAGTGTTGACAGGTTGATCCATACTCTCCCAGAGATGAGCAGGATATCTCTTCATTTGTGTCCACCCACCTCACTTCCAATTCCATGCCCATGTTATCACCTCAGTGTGGGTGCTTGTCCTGAACTGTTTCAGAAATTCACAGGAACAAGATTCTCCTGACTAGTCCTTGAAAAGTAAGCCCTTCATCTTTCTTTTCCTAGTGAGGCAGGGCTCTGGGGACCTGGGGCTCCAGGCCACATTGGTGAGGTCACTTGATCAGGAAATTCAGGTTGGCATCATGGTAGCACCTGCAACCTAGTGACTGAAAGAAATTAAGATACCCTTGTTGATTTTTAACAAGTGGTTCTGTGTTCTCGGTCTTGTCACACATTCCAGGATGATGCACCTTTGCTTGTTCTTATCAAATGCCCCTTATTTCTCCATGGAGGTCATGTCCCCAGGCCCACAAGGAAGGTGGGGTGACTCTGCTATTTGATGAAGGACATTTCTGTACCAGGAAAGAAGCAGGGGTACAAAAAAAAGATGTTGGTGTGGGCTGGGCAGTAGCACACAAGGTTAAGTGCACATAGTATGAAGTACAAAGGTTGGCTCAAGGATCCTGGTTGGAGCCCTGGCTCCCCCGCTGCAGGAGGGGCGCTTCACAAGTGGTGAAGAAGGTCTGGAGGTGTTTATCCTTCTCTCCTCCTCTCTGTCTTCCCCCCCTCAATTTCTCTTTGTTCTGTTAAAAAAAAAAAAGGAAAAATATGACCGCTAGGAGTAGTGGATTCATAGTGCAGGCACTGAGTCCCAGCAATAATCCTGGAGGCAGAGAGAGAGAGAGAGAGAGAGAGAGAGAGAGAGAGAGAGATGGTGTTGGGGAGGAAGTCCCCCACCAGTGCTTGTGTGGCCTATTCCCTTTTCTCTTCCACCTCCGCTGAGTTTCATACCTATGAAGGACTCATCATTTGCCTGGATCCATCATTCCAATCAAGAGAACTTAACAATTGTTAACATCTATGCACCCACTCAGAAGCCATCTAAATACATCAAACATCTACTGAAAGAGCTACAGCAATATATTAATAGCAACACAGTCATAGTAGGGGACTTCAACACCCCATTCTTTCAACTTGACAGATCATCTAGACAGAAAATCAATAAAGAAACAAAAGAGCTAAATGAAGAGATAGATAAACTAGAACTATTGGATATTTTCAAAGTAAAAATGGTGACTTCACCATTTTCAGCCCATCTTGGATGGATCTTGAAGAAATCATGTTGAGTGAAATAAGTCAGAAACAGAAGGATGACTATGGGATGACCTCACTCTCAGGCGGAAGTTGAAAAACAAGGATCAGAAGAGAGAACACTAAGCAGAGCCTGGACTGGAGTTGGTGTGTTGCACCAAAGTCAAAGACTCTGGGGTGGGTGGGAAGGTGGGGTTTAGGTTCTGGAACAGGATGGCAGAGGACCTAGTGGGGGTTGTAGTGTTATGTGGAAAAATGAGAAATGAATGTACAAACTATTGTATTTACTGTCTACTGTAAAACATTAATCCCCTAACAAAGAAATGAAGAAAAATAACATAGTATGTTCTGCCTGGATGCTGAGCCAGCTTCTTCTGGCTCTCGTTCTTGAGCCCCAGTGCCATGTGAACACTTGGACAAAGAAACTTGCAAGTTCTGTGGGAACCCCAAATAGATGGTGCACATATCTATTTTTTTTTTGGTAGAGAGATTGCAGGAGAGAGGGAGATTGGCCATAGGATTTAACACAAGCTTCCCTCAATGCAGTGGAGGCTGGACTTGAACTTGGCTTGCATGCATGGCCAAGTAGTGCCTATCCAGATGAGCTATTTCTTTTTTAAAATTTAGTTTTACTTATTTATTTGATATTGAGAGAGAAGGGGAAATATAGAGAGAGGGAGACAGAGAGACACCTGCAGCCCTGCTCCACTGCTCGTGAAGCTTTCCCCCTGTAGGTGGGGACCAGGGGCTTGAACCTGGGTCCTTGTGCATAGCAATACATACAATGAACCACCACAGGGCCCCTCAAATGAACTATTTTGAGGGTCCTCCCACTTATATCTCATGCCCTTTTTCCAGTCATAATCTTGGGTGAAGAAGACGCATGGGGGCTAAGCTGAATAATCTCCCAAATGGCCCCTGCCTCTTGCCTTTCTTTTACTCTCTGTCTGTGTCTAAAGATCACTGCGCCTTGTGGATATTTCTTCCTCAGAAAAGGCCTATCCTCTTGATCACAGCTTGAGCACATTCCTGGGCTCTGTCTGTTGATTTCACTGTCCTGGGGATGGGTCTCTTGCCCTGTCATTCACCCTGTCCCAAGCCATCGTTCAGCAACCAAGAACCACCCCACGCCACTAACACTCCCTCACTATCACTTCCTCTCTGGATACCCATCTACCCATGCCCTTGGGGGTCTCTGGAGGTCACAGATAAAGTCCATATGCTTCTCAGCAGCTGAGCGCATTCTCTCTTCTCTGCTCAACCATATATATAGAATATGGAATATGGAATATATATTATATATTAATATATATAATATATGTATTTATTTTCTCTCTAGTACACCATGCATCAGTTACCTTGATTCTCTATTCCCTCAAAAGAGCGGTTTCTGTGTCTTCTCCCTGAGCATGTTATTTCTGCCTGAAATTCTCCCTCCAGCCCTTCCCATCCCTGTTGTGATGAATGATTTCTCCATCACTTGCTACAGATGTCTTGATGCTGCACAGCCTTCCAGGTCCCTGTCTGACACTGCCCAGCTCCTCTGTTCTTACACCAGATCATGCGGTTTAAGCATCCAGGCATGCTGCTGTCTGCCATCAGGAGGACAGCAGTGACACACATATCCATTTTCTTTTCTTTTCTTTTCTTTTCTTTTCTTTTCTTTTCTTTTCTTTTCTTTTCTTTTCTCTTCTCTTCTCTTCTCTTCTCTTCTCTTCTCTTCTCTTCTCTTCTCTTCTTTCTTTCCTTTCCTTTTCTCTTCTCTCCCTTCCTTTCCCTTCCTCTCCCTTCCTTTCCCTTCCTCTCCCTTCCTTTCCCTTCCTTTCCCTTCCTTTCCCTTCCTTTCCCTTCCTTTCCCTTCCTTTCCCTTCCTTTCCCTTCCTTTCCCTTCCTTTCCCTTCCTTTCCCTTCCTTTCCCTTCCTTTCCCTTCCTTTCCTTTCCCTTCCCTTCCCTTCCCTTCCCTTCCCTTCCCTTCCCTTCCCTTCCCTTCCCTTCCCTCCCCTCCCCTCCCCTCCCCTCCCTTCTCTCTCTCTCTCTCTCTCTCTCTCTCTCTCTTTCTTTCTTCCTTTTTTTTTCTATAGCACTGCTCAGCTCTGGCTTGTGGTACTACAGGGAATTGAACCTGGGACTTTGGAGCCTTAAGCCTTGAGAGTCTCTTTGCATAACCATTATGTTATCTACCCCTGCCCTCCATCTTTGTTTATTCTCAGGGGCAATGCCAGGCTGACAGGCAGAGCTGAGGACATAAAGCTATTCATGTGTACAATCTCAAGAGATTATAGTGGTTTGTTGATTTTCCACCAAGGTTATCACTGGGGTTGGTGCCTGCATGATGACTGACTCTATGTTCCCTTTGGTCTTTTTTTTTTTTTTTTTTTCCTCTCTTTTCTTTTTGATGGATGATGAAAGACAGAGAGAAGAGACACTGGCTGTACTGCTCCACCACCTTTTAAGCTTCCCCTCTGCAGGTCTTGAACCCTAGTTTTTAGTCATGACGTGGATGTGCCACCACCCAGCTCCTAATCATAGTGGGTTTTCTAAAAAAATATTTTATTTATTTATTTATTAATTAAAGAGAAAGCTAGGAGAAGAGAGAGAAAGAGCCAGACATCACTTTGGTACATGTGCTGCTGGGCACTGAATTCAGGACCTCATGCTTGACAGTCCAGTACTTTTATCCACTGTGCCGTCTCCCAGACCACCTGATCATAGTGTTTTCAGTGTTGCAGCCTCTTTCATTTCTCTCTGTCTTTATCTGAAAACACCAGTTGGGAATGCAGAGGTCCAACTGGAGACAATATGGTTCTTGGCCACATGGTGATTGCTGGGGTTTGGTGCCAGCACTACTAATCCACTGCTCCTGGAGGCCAATTTCTTTTTCTTTCTAATTTTCATTCCATAGGACAGAAAGAAACAGAGAGGATGAGGAGATAGAGAGGGAGAGAGAAAGATAGATGCCTGCAGACCTGCTTCAGTGCTTATGAAGTGTCTGCCCTGTAGTTGGGGAGGATGGGCTTGAACCTGGGTCTTGTGCTTGGTAATAAGTGTGCTTAACTGGCTGTGTTAAGACTGACCCCTTAAGGCTCTCTCCCTCTCCCTCTCCCCTCCCTCTCCCTCTCCCTCTCCCTCTCCCTCTCCTTCTCCCTCTCCCTCTCCCTCTCCCTCTCCCTCTCCCTCTCCCTCTCCCTCTCCCTCTCCCTCTCCCTCTCCCTCTCCCTCTCCATCTCCTTCTCTCTCTTCCTCTCCTCCCTCTCTCCTCCCTCTCCTCCCTCTCTCTCTTTCTTTCATATGTAATACATAGTAAAGATAAATCTTCGTAGCCTAAATGCCCATTGACAGGTGACAGGATAAAGAAATCATGAAATATATACTCCATGGCAAATGACTTTGCAATAATACATGGACCCTTTTTTGCCTTTTGGGATGAAGTTGGAGGTGATTATGTGCACAACCTGGGTTTTGAACTTACATATAATGCCACTCCTTTTTTTCTTTTTTAAAAAATCATCTTTATTTATTGGATAGAGATGGCCAGAAATCAAGAAGAAAGGAGGGAGATAGAGAGGGAGAGAGACAGAGAGACACCTGCAGCCCTGATTCACCACTTGCAAAGCTTTCCCCCTTGTAGGTGGGGACCCGGGGCTTGAACCCGGGTTCTCACACATTGTAACGTGTGCTCAAAGAGGCATGCCACCACCTGGCATATAATGCCATGGGTACCAGAACTTGAAGCTAAGACTCAGAGCTGGGTCACGTGCACAGCACTGCAGACACTTTACCACATGCCATGAATCATCTCTTTGGCCCGGAGAACCTGCATTTTGTTACAGTGCCAACAAATATGGAAGTCAGCTAGCGCTTCCAGGCCAGCAGAGTGCCTCCCCGTGCATACTTGTTGCTTCTGAGTTCTGTTCAAGGGTGGCAAGTACCATCGGTAGCGTGAGGGGAGTCCGTGTCTCAATGCGGGATGCTCGTGGTCAGCCTCACCAGGTACTGGGAAGGGTCTGAATCCTGTCTGGAAAATAAGAGGGAATGCCTGCTGATGTACAGACCAACTGGGAGTCTTTGGAAAATACTCCGATCCTTTGTTTGTTTGTTTGTTTGTTTGTTTTTTCACCCTGAATCTTCCTCCTGACCCAGCATGTTGACAATACTTTCTGGAGCTGATACCACTTTTTTCCCCCCAGCTGTGATGAATGTTGTGCCCTGTCTATTCCAGGAAAGAGGCTATCTGTGATAGAGAGAATTCTTAGGAGCACAAGGACCCGCCTTCCTTGCTGCCGTGTTGACTTCTGGGATGGGGCCATCTGGCACATGGTCAGGTCATCATGCTCTGGCTTCTGGTGGTGTGTGGGGGTCGCCAGTTCTGTCTCTGTTGATTTGCTTGGCTCTGTCTTCCCCCACCCACTGGGAGCTCATTGAGGATGGGATGGGACTCCTCCTGACTGGCAAAATCACTCACTTGGATTGTGCAATGCTTTGTCATATGTGTGACTTGCAGCACTGGTGTTGCAGATAGAGACAGAGAGACATTTTCGAATAGAGATTGAGAGAAGTTGAAAGGGAAGTGAGGGAGAGAGAGAGAGAGAGAAAGAGAAGGAGGAGAGATAGGTAGGTAGGTAGGTATGTAGGTAGGAAGACAGATAGAGAGCCAGGCTATGGCACACCTGGTTAAGCGCTCACATTACAGTACACAAGAACCCGGGTTCAACCCCCTGGGCCCCACCCACACGGGGAAAGCTTCACGAGTGGTGAAGCAGGGCTGCAGGTGTCTCTCTGTCTACTCCCTCTCTATCTCTCCCTCCCCTCTAAATTTCTCTCTGTCTCTATCCAATAATCAATCAATAAAAAACATTTATAAAGAGAGAGAGATAGAGGGAACCTGGGTCCTTGTGCATTGTGACATGTGTGCTCTGCTGGGTGCTTCACCACCTAGCCTTGCTGTGGTGTCTTTCTCTCTCTCTCCTTCTCTCAAAGACTCCAACGTCCTGCCCTCTCCCCCCTTACTCTAAATAGCCAACACCGAGTAACCCTCCCCCTTCAGTGCCGTGGCATCATGCTGAAGATCTGAGGTCCTGTTGAACACTCACTAAGGGATAAAACTCAGCAACTAGGGAAGCCCCCCTCTTCCCACCTTCATCCTTCCTGCCAGCTTATGGGGTTCAGGACTGTCTCCCGAGTGAACATTTCTTGGGTTTGTTTGGTGGGTAGCAGGGCAGGGGTTCCCAAATCCTGATTTTTTAAAAAATATTTATTTATTCCCTTTTGTTTCCCTTGTTGTTTTATTGTTGTAATTATTGATGTCGTCATTGTTGGATAGGACAGAGAGAAATGGAGAGAGAAGGGGAAGACAGAGAGGGGGAGAGAAAGACAGACACCTGCAGACCTGCTTCACGGCTTTGTGAATCGAATCCCCTGCAGGTGGGGAGCCAGGGGCTCGAACTGCGATCCTTATGCGGGTCCTTGAACTTTGTGCCACCTGCGCTTAACCCACTGCGCTGCTGCCCGACTCCCCCAAACCCTGATTCTATGAGCACGTTGGAAAGAGAAGAGCCTATGGGATCTCCCTTCTGGAAGCTTCCCTCTGGAAGATGAGTCCATGTCACTGAGCGCGTGCTGGATGTAGAAGCCAAGCCACGGAAGTGTGAGGCTCTCGCTGACTTGAGATGGGAAGGGTGATTCCCTTAATCCAGGGGCAAAGGGGGAGGAGCCCTGGAAAGTGGTTAGAGGACTTCAATGGGGGCGGGAGCAGGCTCAGAGGGCCCCCCAGCTGTCTTTTCTCTCACCAGGGTCTCTGCCAAGAAGGGGCAGCTTCTCACCAAGTGGCTTCTGAACCTCCACCTGCTGCCTCAATCAGTGGGGTCACGCACAGGAGACTGGGGGTCCGGAGGGAGAGGGAAGTCCACGTTGGGCTGGCTGGTGTCAGCCTCCTGCCCTGCCCGGCTCCCCACGCAGGGGCTGGTGGGCGTGTGTCAGCACCCATGGTCTGGTTTCTGAGACTGTGTTCCAGTGGGCTGGGCTCTGGCTGCTTATGCTGCTTGCTGAGTGGCTGTGGTTATGATGGGGTGAATCAGATGGGGTGATTCGAGGCACCCACAGGCAGGAGCACCCAGCGTGCCTTGGCAAAACCGCAGAATCTGGCCACTGGAGGTTGGGGCTTGGCCGGGAGTTTGACTGTGATTTCTTGCTTCCCTGCTTTTTCCTTACCCGGATGCCACCTGGCTTGCCCTCACCCACACTGGGGAGTGACTTTCCTGGGATCAATGGTGGTTCCTTCCTTCCTTCCTTCCTTCCTTCCTTCCTTCCTTCCTTCCTTCCTTCCTCCTTCCTTCCTTCCTTCCTTCCTTCCTTCCTTCCTCCTTCCTTCCTTCCTTCCTTCCTCCTTCCTTCCTTCCTCCTTCCTTCCTTCCTTCCCCCTTCCTTCCTTCCTTCCTTCCTCCTTCCTTCCTTCCTTCCTTCCTCCTTCCTTCCTCCTTCCTCCCTCCCTCCCTCCTTCCTTCCTTCCTTCCTCCTTCCTTCCTTCCTTCCTCCTTCCTTCCTCCTTCCTCCCTCCCTCCTTCCTTCCTTCCTTCCTTCCTTCCTTCCTTCCTCCTTCCTTCCTTCCTTCCTTCCTCCTTCCTTCCTTCCTTCTTCCTTCCTTCCTTCCTTCCTTCCTTCCTTCCTTCCTTCCTCCTTCCTTCCTTCCTTCCTCCTTCCTTCCTTCCTCCTTCCTTCCTTCCTTCCTTCCCCCTTCCTTCCTTCCTTCCTTCCTTCCTCCTTCCTTCCTTCCTTCCTTCCTTCCTCCTTCCTCCCTCCCTCCCTCCTTCCTTCCTTCCTTCCTCCTTCCTTCCTTCCTTCCTTCCTTCCTTCCTTCCTCCTTCCTTCCTCCTTCCTCCCTCCCTCCTTCCTTCCTTCCTTCCTTCCTTCCTCCTTCCTTCCTTCCTTCCTTCCTCCTTCCTTCCTTCCTTCCTTCCTTCCTCCTTCCTTCCTCCTTCCTCCCTCCTTCCTTCCTTCCTTCCTCCTTCCTTCCTTCCTTCCTTCCTTCCTCCTTCCTTCCTCCTTCCTCCCTCCCTCCTTCCTTCCTTCCTTCCTTCCTTCCTCCTTCCTTCCTTCCTTCCTTCCTTCCTTCCTTCCTTCCTCCTTCCTCCCTCCCTCCCTCCTTCCTTCCTTCCTTCCTTCCTTCCTTCCTCCTTCCTTCCTTCCTTCCTTCCTCCTTCCTTCCTTCCTTCCTTCCTCCCTCCTTCCTTCCTTCCTTCCTTCCTTCCTTCCTCCCTCCCTCCCTCCCTCCTCCCTCCCTCCTTCCTTCCTTCCTTCCTTCCTTCCTCCTTCCTTCCTTCCTTTCTCCCTCCCTCCCTCCTTCCTTCCTCCTTCCTTCCTTCCTCCTTCCTTCCTTCCTTCCTTCCTTCCTCCCTCCCTCCCTCCCTCCTTCCTCCTTCCTTCCTTCCTTCCTTCCTTCCTCCCTCCCTCCCTCCTTCCTTCCTTCCTTCCTTCCTCCCTCCCTCCCTCCTTCCTTCCTCCTTCCTCCTTCCTTCCTTCCTTCCTTCCTTCCTCCCTCCCTCCCTGCTTCCTTCCTTCCTTCCTCCCTCCTTCCTTCCTCCTTCCTTCCTTCCTTCCTCCCTCCCTCCTTCCTTCCTCCTTCCTTCCTTCCTTCCTCCTTCCTTCCTTCCTCCTTCCTTCCTTCCTTCCTCCTTCCTTCCTTCCTCCTTCCTTCCTTCCTTCCTTCCTTCCTTCCTTCCTTCCTTCCTCCTTCCTTCCTTCCTTCCTCCCTCCCTCCTTCCTTCCTTCCTTCCTCCCTCCCTCCCTCCTTCCTTCCTCCTTCCTCCTTCCTTCCTTCCTTCCTTCCTTCCTCCTTCTTCCTTCCTTCCTCCTTCCTTCCTTCCTTCCTTCCTTCCTCCTTCCTTCCTCCTTCCTTCCTTCCTCCTTCCTTCCTTCCTTCCTCCTTCCTTCCTTCCTTCCTCCTTCCTTCCTTCCTCCTTCCTCCTTCCTCCTTCCTTCCTTCCTTCTTCCTTCCTCCTTCCTTCCTTCCTTCCTTCCTCCTTCCTTCCTTCCTTCCTCCTTCCTTCCTTCCTCCTTCCTTCCTTCCTTCCTTCCTTCCTCCTTCCTTCCTTCCTCCTTCCTTCCTTCCTTCCTTCCTCCCTCCCTCCTTCCTTCCTCCCTCCCTCCCTCCTTCCTTCCTTCCTTCCTTCCTTCCTTCCTTCCTTCCTTCCTTCCTTGTCTATGTTTCTCCTCTCTCCCATCCTTCCTCTCTTTCTCCCTCCCACCCTTTTCTCTCTCTTCTTTCTTAATATTTATTTTAATGAGACACACAGAGAGATATCAGAGCATTGCTCAGCTCTGACTTATGACTGAACTGGGGACCTTAGAGCCTCAGGCAGGAAAGCCTTTTGCAGAGCCTTTATGCTGTCTCCTCAGCCTATCAGTGAGGTTTTCAATCTTCCTTTGGTACCAGTGCTAAGAAGAGGCCTGGATACATGCTGAGGTCACCACATCTGCCCCAGCATTACTGTGATAGTTGTTTAGATCCCAGGTCCTTACTCCCCACCTGCAGGGGGGAAGCTTCACACGTGGCGAAGCAGGTCTGTTGGTGTCTCTCTTTCTCGCTTCCTCTCTATCTCCCTTCTCAATTTCTCTCTGTCTTATGAAATAAAAGCAAATAAGGGGGAAAAAAAAAAAACCAACCTAAACCACCAAAAACGTTGATACATTCCTCCTCCTCTTCCTTCTTCTTTTGTCATTGTGGCAGCTTACACTGCTCTGGGCTGACTTTTTCATACAGAAAGACAGAGACAGAGACAGAAGGAAGGATGGGGAGACACCAGGTTACTGAGGCTTCTCCTCATATGGTGGGAGCCAGGAAGTTGAACATCTCACCAGCTGGATCATTAATAAAAAACATACGTATTTATTGTGGATAAGGACAGAGAGGTGAAGAGGGAGGGAGGGAGGGGAGAGAGAGTTTGTGAAAGAGACCAGAACACTGACAATTCCTGAAGTATAGCCATGTCCAGGGAGCACACATCTAAGTGAGCAATCTCACCAGCCAGACACTTATTAACAGAGCACGGCTCTAGCACTTTCAATGGCAGGGGCTGAGCTCGGGACCTGGTGTTTATGAGGTCAACACTCCAGTCACTGCCCTACCTACTGGGCCGAGCCCCTGGAGGGTGTGAGACTCAGAGGCACCAAGAGATGGGCCAGCAGGCCTCCTCTGGGCACAGCGCTTCTGTTTAGTGGCCGCCACCTTCGAAGCTGGAGGCTTGAGCTCTAGTCTCTCCACAGCTGGCCCATGGTGCCCAGGGTTCCCACTCTTTCAGTTCGTTTCCGAGGGGGAGGTGTGCAACGAGAAAAGTGCCCTCCACTTGACTTCTCTGTCTGAGGTCTGAGAGCTTTGCTAATGAACTCAGGGAAGGAGGAGGGGGCGAGGGGGTGGACTTGGGTGCAAGGTACAGGCAGGGCAGCCAGGGGCAGCCTGGCAGCCTTAGGGGCTTGTGAGAAGAGACCCGTCTTCTGCAGACCTTGACAAGCCTCCTGGCCTCTGCCAGTGTGCCCTTACTAAGGCTCTTCACACCTCCTGATCAGGCTGCAGGCAGGGGTCACACTCCCTGTTCCCTGGACAGAGAGGCCTGGCACAGGGGAGCCTGGCCCTTCCTCTTTCAGCCCTTCTCTACCTCTAACCCTTCTCCCTCCCTCCCTCCCTCCTGAACAGACACTGACCTGGCACTTCCCCTCCTGGGGGAGGGGTGAGGGAGGACCCTCTGCCCAGCACAGGGCCATGTTGGCTGCTGCCCCAGGGAGCTGTGGGCACATGCAGCCATCACGCAGGCTGTGAGTCAACAGCCAGCGCTGTAAGTAAGTGGCGGCATCTCCCTGGGTTAATATTAACTGTCTGGGCTGGCTGAGAAGGGAAGAGAGGCAGAGGCGTGGCATCCCTCTAGGACATCCCAGCAGGGTTCCTGAAAGTGCACAGCACGGCGTGAAGGGCTGGGGGCTGACTGGGCCCCAGGGATACAGGAGCTGTCAGAGGACAGGAAGCCCTTCAGGTCAAAGTGGGGTCAGAGGTCAGGACTCGCTCTGGGAGGCCTTGGAAGGGTGACTCCTGGGCCCATGGAGGAGGGGGTGAGCAGGGTAGCAGGGAAAAGACATGGAGAGCAATTATTGTGCTGGCTGTTTGCTGGATCTCCCTCCAGACAGACTCTCCCCAATAGGGGAGTCTGATGGTGGTGGTGTGTGGGGGGGGTGGTTTTGGAGTGTGTGCGGAGAGGAGCAGCTCTGGGCTTCTGGCAGAGGGGAGGAGGGAATAGGAGCACACAGGCCTCTGTGCTCATCAGATGTTCTGGCAGGAGGGGACATGACAGGACTGACTCTGTTTCCGAGCTGAAGGTCATGGGTGTGAGGTGGGCCCAGACCTCAGCCCTCCAGCCTGTGGTGCTGGTGGGGGAAGCACCCCACCTCCCAGACTTGGGCAAAAGGGTCACAAGTCTGTGTCCCCTCTCTTGTCCTTGGAGTCTTATCGCCAGCTGATAGATAACCAGCCTGGTGGCCAGATGGCTCAGGAAGGCCTATTTAACTCCTTCTGGGATGGTTCAGGGTCAGCTCCCAAGAAACTGGGGGAAACAGGCCAAAAGAGGAAGATGAACTTTTTTTTTTTGCTTAGCAAATGTTTCCTGAGCTGCACAGAGTGACAGGCCACAGGGGGCACAGACCCCTGGGCCAGGAAGAACAGTTCCCCCTTTCCAGGAGGGAGAATGTAAAACTAAGAAGGCACTGAAACACCCACAGGAGGACTTAGCACCAGGGCTGAGGCACTAAAAAGGGGTGGTCTCTCCTCTCCTCTCCTCTCCTCTCCTCTCCTCTCCTCTCCTCTCCTCTCCCCTCCCCTCCCCTCCCCTCCTCTCCTCTCCTCTCTTCCTCTCCTTTTTTCCCTCCCTCCCTTCCTCTTTCTGTATCTCTCTCCCCTTTCTTTCTTTCTTTCTTTCTTTCTTTCTTTCTTTCTTCTCCCTTCCTTTCCCTTTTCTTTTCAAATTCCAATATCACTGTATTGAGCAAATGCTGACTGACAGGACCTCTGTTGCCACCAGGGTGATAACATTTCCTCATTTTCCTGAGTCAACTATCACTACATTTCACCCTTAAACAAACCATCTTATTTCACCGTGAAGCTCCTGTCCTCCCCTTTGTAACTCTGCCATCCTTTCTGACCATCTGAATTTGCTAAAACAGACTGCCATCATCAAGAATTCCAGGTGGTGTTTCTCTGCCCTGGGCTCGCATCTACTACCTACAGGGCCAGTTAAAACATGGGTGTGCAAGGGCAAGTCTTTTGAATAGGCCCCGGAGTGATACTTCAGGCCTGTGGATCACACACACTGAGAAGAGGGTGCCAGTGTTAAGGGGTGGAGTGAGGTTAATTGAACACAGAACTCAGTAAGATGAGGGTGGGGACCAGTTCCCTTGTTCCCTTCCTGCTGGCTGGAGGCAGAAGGAATGGAGGCCGGATGCTGTCTGTAGTTCACTGCATGGGGCAGCTACTCAGCTGGGGACAAAGCCTCCTCCACACGCCAGCTGTCCCTTTCTGGAGAAGCATTTGGAGTCATTGCTTGAGTTGACTGCCCACTTGAGAGCTTAGTGTGCTCTCACATGTTTGTGGGGTCTCATGGGGTTTAAGGAGGGGCAGGCAGATAGCATCATGGTTATGCAAAGAGACTCACTTGACTGAGGCTCCAAAGTCCCAGGTTCAATCCCCTGTACCACCATAAACCAGAGCTGAGCAGTGGTCTGGTAAACAAAACAAAACAACTAAATAAAAAATATTAAATAAAAAAGAATTACTAATTGTAGGAGACCGGGTGGTGGTGTGTCTGGTTGAGGACACGTGTTACAGTGTGCAAGGATCTGGGTTCCAGCACCCAGTCCTTACCTGTGGATCGAGAGATTTGCCGATGGTGAAGCAGTGTTGCCGGTGTTTATCTTTCTCTCTCCCTCTCTATCTTTCTCTCCTCTCTCAATTTCTCTCTGTCCTATCAAATAAAATGGAAAAAAACCCAACCAAAACAGCAGCCAGGAGCGGTGGGTTCGTAGAGCCCCAGCAGTTACCCTGGAGGGAAATAAATAAATAATATTAAAACAATCTCTCTCTATAGATATATATGCTGGATCTCAGACACCTCACAGGTAGCAAAGAGAAGGACTTTCTTGTCCTTCAGTGACCCAGTAGGTAGTTGCATTTTTTTTTTCTCTAGGGTTGTCTCTGGGGCTTGGTGCCTGCACTCAGAATACATAGCTCCTGGAAACTATTTTTTTTTATTGGATGGGATAGAGAGAAATTGAGAGCCGAGGGAACAGATAGAGAGGGAGAGAGAAAGACACCTGTAGACCTGCTTCATTGCTCATGAAGCAACACCCCCCCCCCCAACAGGGAGCAGGGGCTCGAACCAGAATTCTTGCATGGGTCCTTGTGCTTCATACTATATGTGCACTTAACCTGGTGCATTACTGCCTGGCCCCCAGTAACTGGGTTTTTGTAAAAATAAATAAATAAATATCTATAAAATCATATGATGGACTCATAGATTATATCCTTTATCCCAGGCCAGGGGGATAATAGTGAGACATCACTGTCTATTGATTTCAAATTCCCTTTGGTTTCCAATAGACTGGGCCTTGTGGGGTTTGCATGGTCTAAACACAAGTGCCAATGATTTGCCAAGTAGCCAGGGTGCAGACTAGGGGCTAAGTGGAAGTTGTCCTGAAAGGACACAGGCTCACTCCCAGGCTGTAGCCAGCTCAGGAACTTTGGGCTGGGAATTGGGACTCCCCCTGAAGCCTTGTGGGGAGGAGTGAGTAGTGGGTATCCAGGATCACAGAGAAAACTCCAGAGAGCCCTTTGACAGGGGTGACTGTTTACACCGAGGTTAAAACAGTCTGACTGACTCCCACACCTATGAACATCTAATCTTTGACAAAGGGGCCCAGACTATTAAATGGGGAAAGCAGAGTCTCTTCAACAAATGGTGTTGGAAACAATGGGTTGAAACATGCAGAAGAATGAAACTGAACCACTGTATTTCACCAAATACAAAAGTAAATTTCAAGTGGATCAAGGACTTGGATGTTAGACCAGAAACTATCAGATACTTACAGGAAAATATTGGCAGAACTCTTTCCTGCATAAATTTTAAAGACATCTTCAATGAAACGAATCCAATTACAAGGAAGACTAAGGCAAGTATAAACCTATGGGACTACATCAAATTAAAAAGCTTCTTCACAGCAAAAGAAATCACTACCCAAACCAAGAGACCCCTCACAGAATGGGAGAAGATCTTTACATGCCATACATCAGACAAGAGTTTAATAACCAACATATATAAAGAGCTTGCCAAACTCAACAACAAGACAACAAATAACCCCATACAAAAATGGGGGGAGGACATGGACAGAATATTCACCACAGAAGAGATACATAAGGCTTAGAAACACATGAAAAAATGTGCCAAGTCTCTGATTGTCAGAGAAATGCAAATAAAGACAACAATGAGATACTACTTCACTCCTGTGAGAATGTCATACATCAGAAAAGGTAACAGCAGCAAATGCTGGAGAGGATGTGGGATCAAAGGAACCCTCCTACACTGCAGGTGGGAATTAACTTGGTCCAACCTCTGTGGAGAACAGTCTGGAGAACTCTCAGAAGGCTAGAAATGGACCTACCCTATGATCCTGCAATTCCTCTCCTGGGGATATATCCTAAGGAACCCAACACATCCATCCAAAAAGATCTGTGTACATATATGTTCTTAGCAGCACAATTTGTAATAGCCAAAACCTGGAAGCAACCCAGGTGTCCAACAACAGATGAGTGGCTGAGCAAGTTGTGGTCTATATACACAATGGAATACTACTCAGCTGTAAAAAATGGTGACTTCACCATTTTCAGCTGATCTTGGATGGACCTTGAAAAATTCCTGTTAAGTGAAATAAGTCAGAAACAGAAGGATGAATATGGGATGATCTCACTCTCAGGCAGAAGTTGAAAAACAAAATCAGAAGAGAAAACACAAGTAGAATCTGAACTGGAATTGGCGTATTGCACCAAAGTAAAAGACTCTGGGGTGGGTGGGTGGGGAGAATACAGATCCAAGAAGGATGACAGAGGACCTAGTGGGGGTTGTATTGTTATATGGGAAACCGGGGAATGTGATGCATGTACAAACTATTGTATTTACTGTTGAACGTAAAACATTAATTCCCCAATAAAAAAAAAACAGTCTGGCTGGGAAGCCATCTGGTATTTGGCTGTGGAGGGTTTTTCCCTAAGCGTGAAGTTCCAGATAGTTCCCTGGAGAAGGTGGACGGGTACCGGGCCTGAGAGACTTGCCTGGACCACTGTCCACATTCAGTGCAGAGTCACTCCAGCTGCAGGTCCAGGTTTCCAGATTCCTTCGCCCCCACCTGCTGAGCAAGGAAGCCTGGGCAAACCAGTTTGGATCCAGGAAGAGGTTTGTTGAACTCTTCTTGGCCATCAAGACCCTGTTTGGGACAGGAGCAACAGCTCTGTTAGGATGTGGTCTGGCGGAAGGCCGTGGCAGCAGTGGCTGTTGAAATGCTAAAGAGTAACATCACCCCTTCTCTCTTCTCTCCCTCAGCTGCCTGCCTGCTTACTGTGCAACCCCCTCCATCCCCCCCATACACACACACACACACACACACACACACACACACACACACACACACAGTGCAGCATGGGATCATTTGCAGAACTATAACTCAGGGCATGTCTCCACTTCTAGAAATGGTCCGAGGCTGTTGGGTAATACAAAGGAGACTGTTTTTGAGACTGGGGTTTCTTGGAGAGGACATTCAAACACCCAGGTGGCAAAAGGCATTGAGTTGGTGTGACAGTGTGACAATGACTCTAGCTCACTCGGGTCTCTGACAGGTGTGTATGCAGACCTGAGTGCCCGTATGCTCGTGTGCGCATGCACGTGCGTGTGCATGTGCGTGTGCGTGTGCGTGTGTGTGTGTGTGTACAGTTCTGATGTGCTTGATGGTCAGCTCCTTTGTGTCAAATCTGCCTTTGGTTTTTCTCCATTGATTGACTTGCTGTTTGTTTTCAGGCAGGCCTTCTCTTATTTTGTTCATGCAACCAAGACCACGTGGGTCCAAACATTTCAGGTGACTTAGATGTCTTCAGTTAAGGGTCTGGTGAGATAGCACAGCTGGGAAGGCAAGAGCTTTGCCACTTCCACAGCCCAGGTTCCAGTTCTTGGCTTTCACAACACTGGGGGAGGCTACACTATTATGACCTCTTGGTTTCTCCTTTTCTACCTGGGGAAAAAAAAAAGTTTGGTCTGGAGAGGTGAGCCCTGGTGATGACAAGAAACAAACAAACAAAAGCTCTCAAAAACAACAACAAGAAAAAAAAACACACGGCCCCAGTCAAAGGTGAATTAAGCCAAACAAAACCCTCTCAGTTAACTGTGCAAGCCGCACTGTCTCAGCTGTGAGTGGGGCTGCGTGAGTGGTAAGAAGCATCTCTAAAACTTTCCCAAACCCTCACCTTCCTTGGCGCAAGGCTGTTTCTCCCCGCGATGGAGACTTTTCCTGAGTGTGAGGCTGCTTTCTTCTGAGGCAACCCCCACCCCGCTCGCCTCAAGTCCTGGGTCTTGTTTAGACTTGTCACTGAATAACATCCTTGTCCTGGTGGACTTGTTTCCTGGCCAGGCTCCCTCCTGCTACAGCTGACCTGGATTTTTTTTCTCCCCTTCTCCTCGGCTGCTTTGACCCTCAGAAGCTTTGCCCAACAGACTGAGTTACCTGCGGGCCAGACGCGCGCGGTGCTTTCTGATTGTTCAGGTTCTAGTTCTTAGGCAGATTTCACGCACTTGCTTTGCAGACCTGAAAGAAACCTTCATTGCTGGAGACGGGAGATCTATCTGTTCCTGGGCTTTGTCCATTTGCACTCCCGGTTCCCAGTTCTTTGTTTTCTTCGCCATCTAAGGCGTAAAAGTGGGCTTCTTTTTTAAAAAGTGAGCTCTGTGCTCTTTGTGAGGAAGGTGGGAGCAACCCTTTTGAGTGGCTGACATCAAATATGCATATTACAGAGCATGGCTACAATTAAAATTCTTTTTATTATCTTTTTTTACATCTCCAAAATTTGTATTTATTTATCTATTGGCTACAGATAGAAACTAAAAGGGAAGGCAAAGATAGAGAGGGAGAGACAGAGAGACACCTGTAGGCCTGCTTCACCACTTGTGAAGCTTTTCTCCTGCAGGTGGGGCCTGGGGACTTGAATCCGGGTCTTTGAGCGCTGCAACATGTGCACTCAATGGGGTGCACCACTACACGGCCCCCCTTTTTTTACATTTTTACTAGTTTGAGGGGGGATGGCATCCCATTTTAACTTTAATTATCTTGATTATTAGTGAGGTTGAACAGCTCATATATTTGCTAGCTATTTGTAATGATTGTATTTCTTCTCTGAGATGCCAATCTTTGCTCTGAGGAACCTTTAACCAATGTGTTCAAACCTTGCTATGTATTATACTGCAGTCATTTATTACCTTATTTTGTTGTCAACAGATAACTGCTATAAGTTATGGGGTGGGGAAGGAATTCAGAAACTCAAAAAGGTCATAGCATTTTGGATCACAAAGATTGTATGGGGACTATCCCTTGATTTTTATTTATTTATTTATTTATTTTAAAGAATTTTTAAATTTTATTTTTGTTATCTTATTTAACTTTTTTTGGAGTTCTTTTTTATATTTATTTATTTTCCCTTTTGTTGCCCTTGTTGTTTATTGTTATTGTTGTTATTGCTGTCATTGTTGTTGGATAGTACAGAGAGAAATGGAGAGAGGAGGGGAAGACAGAGGGGGGAGAGAAAGACAGACATCTGCAGACCTGCTTCATCGTTTGTGAAGCGACTCCCCTGCAGGTGGGGAACCAGGGGTTCGAACCGGGATCCTTACACCAGTCCTCGCTCTTTGTGCCATGTGAGCTTAACCCACTGCACTATCCCTGACTCCTTATTTTTATCTTTATTTGTTTATTGGCTAGAGACAGTCAGAAATTGAGAGGGAAGGGGGTGATAGGGAGAGAGACAGAGAGACACCTGCAGCCCTGCTTCACCACTCATGAAGCTTCCTTCCCCTGCAGGTGGGGACCAGGGGCTTAAACCTGGGTCCTTGCACACAGTAACATGTGCACTCAACCAGGTGCACCACCACTCGGTCCCCGCCTTGATTTTTACAAATGAGAGAATTCATAATTAAAGAGACAGAAGATGTGTTACAGTTAGTTAGTGGTAGTTAAAATGGATTCTAGTTTAAGTTTGTTTTTTCCTCTGTTCCTCACCCGCCCCCTCAACTATGAAGCCATGTTGATGAAGAATATCATTGTCTGTTCTTTTCTGGGCACTGTGTCTTCCAAGTCCAATTTCATGGACTTAACAGAAAGCAGTTTGCAACACTGTTGGTCAGGGGTGAAGGCAAGTTTTTTCAGTCGCTGGGAAGACTCTCCAGAGCTCTGAAAGGCATCAGCCAAGAAAGCATCTTCGATATAGCAAGGAATCTGGGCAAGTTTGGAAAGGAGGGTTCTTATCTCACCTCCAGTCTGCAGGCTTAGACTAGAGTCTCTGAGAATTCCCCACTGCTTCCAGCCCCCAGAATCAACAGCCAGAGTAATTCTTGATTAAATATAAGCCTGTCGATGTCCTCGGTTATCAGATGAGGATGCCTATGGACTATAAAATGGTTTGATGTTCAAATTCTGACACAAGTACGGTTTCTATACTGGGATTGATAGATGTGTTTTTTTTTTTTTTTTTTTAATAAAAAACATTTAATTTATTCCTTTTAAAACATGAACTCTTGGGAGTTGGGCTGTAGTGCAGCGGGTCAAGCACAGGTGGCTTAAAGCACAAGCACTGGTGTAAGGATCCCAGTTCGAGCCCCGGCTCCCCACCTGCAGGGGAGTCACTTCACAGGTGGTGAAGCAGGTCTGCAGGTGTCTGTCTTTCTCTCCCCCTCTCTGTCTTCCCCTCCTCTCTCCATTTCTCTCTGTCCTATCCAACAATGACAATAATAATAAGTACAACAATAAAGCAAGGGCGACAAAAGGGAAAATAAATAAAATAAATATTAAAAAATTATAAAAAACCCATGAATTCCTTTTCTAATTTTCTACGTTTTTTTTGTTGTAGATTAAAGATTTTTTTGTAATCACACTTCCTCTGCCTAAAGACCTCTAAATGTCTCATGTGTACGTCTTTTATTTATCTGGTTTAATTGGGGGATTAATGGTTTACGTCAACAACAGAATGTAGTAACAAAAAAAAAATACAGCAGTTTGTACATGTATAACATTTCTCAGTTTTCCACACACAAAAAAAATTTAAACACCCTCTATGTCCTCTGACACCATGTTCCAGGACTGGACCCTCCGTCCCACCCAGAGTCCTTTGCTTTGGTAGAGTACACCATGTGATTATCTTTTTAAATATGAAATTTCTCCCTTTTCCTTCCTTCCTTCCTTCCTTCCTTCCTTCCTTCCTTCCTTCCTTCCTTCCTTCCTTCCTTCCTTCTTTTCCTTCCTTCCCTTTTTCCTTCCCTTCCTCCCTTTATTTCTCCCTTCCTCCCTTTTAATAACTTTTCACTGGAAATGGGGTGTCTTTTTCTTGTGGCGTATCTTTATTGATTACTTCCTGGGGGTAAGGGGAGGTGAGGGGGCTGTTTATCGTGCTACTTGATCACGGGGTGTGTGATTTGACTGACATATCTGGGATACAGTTCCACCTGGAACACCATCCCATCAGCTCTCACCCTTCACCCCTCACCTTTTCTCTCACACTCTTCTGCTCACTTTGTCTCTAACCCCCTGACCTTGGACATTCCAGACATGCTCCCTCTGTAGGGTGGATGTGTGGCTTCCTCTGTTTCTCACTTGCAAGTCTCGGCTCAGATTTCTTCTCTGGATGGAGGCCTCTATTGGACAAGACAGTACCTGGCAGATGGGCAGTGTCGTCCTGTGTGTGGAGAGGGTTACAGAGAGGACGCTCACTCTTCCTCCGATCCTTCCTTTTCCCACAATGAAGCTAAATCCAAACTTGACTGAGCCCACTCTGAGCCAGGTTTGCCTGGGTTGAGTGGCCAGTTGGCTTCAAGTTTGCAGCCATGGAGGGAATCTCTCGTGACTGTCCTCCTCCTCCACTTCTGCTTCAGCTACTTCCTTTTTTGCAGTGTGATAGCCCGTCTTGCAGGCATGGCTTTCTCACAAACACCTTCGGGCCACGCTTCATCTCAGCATCTTCTTTCTGGGAATCCCTCTGGCTGCTGGGTTCCACGCCCTCTGTGGCGTGCAGCTGCCTCTTCATGTAAAGGTTGGTGTCTGTCCTGTGGACAGCCAGCCTCAGATCCCTGCAGAGGAGAGCCGTCGAGGAAACAGATGTTGAGAGAGTGATGTCCTTTCTGAGGTCACACTCTGGGGGAGCAGCAGAACAGGGACATCACTGAGCCTCAGTCTCTTTGATGTGATGCGGAGCTTCTAAGACTGTCTCCCACAACTCCGGGGTGTGGGCCATAGGCTGTTCTGGTTTCCAGTTGTCTTGATGACTTGGTGCTTCCACACTGAGGGAGCATCTCCAGGAGGCTGGCAGAGCCACTCCACATATCGGGGAGAGAGGCATAGGTTTCCTGCCTGGTGACTGGGAAGAAATTCTAATTGCTACCCAGGAGTGTGATGAGGCCTTGCAGAATGCCTATGGGAGAAGAGGGAAGATAGCTTCAGGGATATATAAAAAGGCTTTCATGCTTGAGGCAACAAAGGTCCCGGGTTCAATCCCCAGCACCACCATAAGTTAGAGCACCCTGTCTCTCTCCCTCTCTCTCTCTCTCTCTCTCTCTCTCTCTCTCTCACACAGCCAACAGGTGCTGCTAAATTCTAGAAGCCCAACTGGAAAATGAGTCAACATTTATGGCTCACCCTCACACCCTTCATTCAACTGATAGGTGGTCAATTCTGCTCTCCAGGCATTAGAGAAACAGTCACACATAACCCCTAAGCTGAGGACCCCAAAGTCCAGAAGGGGAGAGAAAACAACCTACAGAGTAATGTTCATAGTTTAAAGAGTTTAAAAGATAATGGGACCCAGGCAAGGGAGCCACCTGCAAGACACAGAGAGAGGCAGGCCTGTGGTTCTGAGCAACCCGGAGGTTCAAAGGGATGGGAGTAGGGTTCACAGGACCACCTGCCCCAGGAAATGATCCTTGTCATCTCTTTTTCCCTTTCCCCACACTGTTAAGTTGACTAAACGTAGGAAGGTCAAAGACCAGCATCTTTAATTTTCTTATCAGAACTGAGCAAGCTTGTCTCAAGTTACAGTGATCTTTCTGAAAAGGATGAGAATGTGAATGGCTAAAGAAGTTGGAGGGTTGGCTGGTGGTGGCACATCTGGTTTAGCACACATATTACCAAGGACCTGGCTTCAAACCCCCACTCCCCACCTACAGGGGGGATGTTACATAAGCAGCAACGCAGGTCTGCAGGTGTCTGTCTTTCTCTCTCCCCCTCTCTATCTCCCCTGCCTGGCTCAATGTCTCCCTCTGTCCTATCCAATAAAAATAGAAAGATAAAGAAGTCATAGCTTATATACACAATTGCATACTGCACAGCGGTAATAAACGCGTTTTCCTTTGTTACAACCCGGATTAGAGTAAGAGAGAATCCTTAGTGATCTCACTCACAGACGGAATCTAAGAAGCAAAGATACAGGTGACTCCTCAATGGATGAGAGTCTATGGCAGCAGATTTGGGGACTCAGAAGAAAGAAATGTGTATTACTAAGGGCATGCAGGTGACCTAAGTCCCTACTGTGGAATGGGATGGCTTGACTGAGGGAAGGGTAGGGGATCTTGGTGAAGCATGACAACAAACATCCTGTAAATACAGTATGAAACGCAAGGATCCAGGTTCAAGCCCCCAGTCCCCCACCTGGAGGGGGACTCTTCACAAGCTGCAAAGCAGGTTTATAGGCCAATGTTTTTCTCTCTCTCTCTCTTTCTCTCTCTCTCCCTCCTCTCTCAATTTCTCTCTTTTCTAATAAAAAGGAAAAAAAATGGCCTCCAGGAGCAGTGGATTCGTAGTGCAGGCACCAAACCCCAGTGATAACCCTGGAGGCAAAAAACAAACAAGCAAACAAACAAACAACAAAAACCACTTCATAGACTTCAGGTGCTGCCATGGAGAATTTCACTTCGATAGGTCAAACTAGAATGTTGTGCTTTCAGTCCTTCCATTACCAGTGGCAGGCGAGAAGTGTTTTCTAGTGGCATGGGACCCATCTTTAATTTGCTTTATTCCTCTTCATTCCCCTATTCCAGACACTCTTGTTTTTGAGCCAGTGGTATCTCTTGATTATTACCCCCTGGCCATGTCCGAGCCCACCTTGCTGCCACCCCCATCTACCTGGCCCGTCCACTTGGTCCCTCTGCTGCGGTCGCCCCAGGCGCTGATCCCAAACTGATAAGACATCTCATCACTGCTCTGTTCTGGGGGAGAAGCCCAGAGCACCTGATTGCCCAGTGCACCAAGTTCTCTTCCAGCAATCCAGGTGCTCAGGGAGGTTCTCTTCCTACTCTGCAAGTGTCCTTGGCTTCAGCCAGCTTCAAAGCAAACAGAGAGCCCATGGCCAAGTGCAACAGGAAGTCAAACTCTTACCACCCTGCCTTTCGCATGAAGGGAACTGTTTTCCTGCTGTTGAAAGTACAGTGAAGGGCTGTGTGCTGCTCCAATCAGCCTCCTGGCTTCTTCGCTCTGGAGAATGTGCATACTGGTTAGAGGAGGGACTGGTGAGAGGAGAAGTGGATTTGATGAGAAACGTGGTTTGACCTTAAGTAGGTTTGAACTTACTGTTTGCCTTAAAGGCAAGATATAGAAATAGAGAAATAGAAGTGGGTGTGAGTTCTGAGACCATCAGCCCATCTGATCTGCTGCAATATCAAGTTACATGCTAGGTAACCTCTTTTGAGGGGGGCGGTCTTGTCCCAGTCTCTCCTCCTATCCCCAAGCCTTCTACCTTCAGGCCAGACTAGCTTTTCTTTTTAAATAGGTTTAAAAAAAAATTTTTTTTTTCCTCTAAGGTTATTGCTGGGCTCGGTGCCTGAGCCACGAATCCACTGCTCCTGGAGGCCATTTTTCCCCCTTTTGTTGCCCTTGTTGTTGTAGCCTCGTTGTGGTTATTATTATTACCATCGTTGATGTCGTTCGTTGTTGGACAGGACAGAGAGAAATGGAGAAAGAAGGGGAAGACAGAGAGGGGGAGAGAAAGACAGACACCTGCAGACCTGCTTCACTGCCTGTGAAGCGACTCCCTTGCAGGTGGGGAGCCGGGGGCTCAAACCGGGATCCTTAAGCTGGTCCTTGCGCTTTGCGCCACGTGCGCTTAACCCACTGCGCCACCGCCTGACCCCCTTTAATAGATTTTAATGAATTAATTTTTGCCAGAACACTACTCAGCTCTAACCAGCCAACTCCCCCACCCCCCTACAACTTCTTTAGCCATTCACATTCTCATTCTTTTCAGAAAGATCACTGTAACTTGAGACAAGCTTGCTCAGTTCTGATAAGAAAATTAAAGATGCTGGTCTTTGACCTTCCTACGTTTAGTCAACTTAACAGTGTGGGGAAAGGGAAAAAGAGGTGACAAGGATCATTTCCTGGGGCAAGTGGTCCTGTGAACCCTATTCCCATCCCTTTGAACCTCCGGGTTGTTCAGAACCACAGGCCTGCCTCTCTCTGTGTCTTGCAGGTGGCTCCCTTGCCTGGGTCCCATTATCTTTTAAACTTTTTAAACTATGAACATGGAAGTCGGGCTGTAGCACAGCGGGTTAAGCGCAGGTGGCACAAAGCACAAGGACCGGCATAAGGATCCCGGTTCCAACCCCGGCTCCCCACCTTCAGGGGAGTCGCTTCACAGGTGGTGAAGCAGGTCTGCAGGTGTCTGTCTTTCTCTCCTTCTCTCTGTCTTCCCCTTCTCTCTCCATTTCTCTCTGTCCTATCCTACAACAACAACAATAATAACTACAACAATAAAACAACAAGGGCAACAAAAGGGAATAAATAAATAAAATAAATATTTAAAAAAAGCTAAACTATTAAACATTATTACTCTGTAGGTTGTTTTCTCTCCCCTTATGGACTTTGGGGTCCTCAGCTTAGGGGTTATGTGTGACTGTTTCTCTAATGCCTGGAGAGGAGATTTGACCGCCTATCAGTTGAATGAAGGGTGTGAGGGTGAGCCATAAATGTTGACTCATTTTCCAGTTGGGCTTCTAGAATTTAGCAGCACCTGTTGTTGTGGTTGTTGTTGTTGGTGGTGGTGGTGGTGGTAGGTGTGTGTGTGTGTGTGTGTGTGTGTGTGTGTGTGTGTGTGTCAGACACAGAGTGCCAGTTTTCCCGCTTTGGCAATGATGCCCAAAGCAAATCCTAATCCTTTTGCTCAGTAGAGGGGCCAGTCCAGAGACTTGCTCCATGCTTACCAAAGAAGGTGCCCTGTTCTTGTATTCCTGGGAGCCATCTGCTTTGGGCCCAACTCCTCTGGCTACAGAAGGAAAGTGCTCCCTTTAGAGCCCTGCCCCAGGGAAGGCACATCCCACCTGGCATGCCCAGATTAGAACTTCACTTTCCTCTGTTCTTCCCTGGGTGCTGGGGGTCAGTCCCTCCAAGAATCCTTCCTTGTTCACTCAACTGCAGTGAATTGGACAATAGTCCCAATAGCCATATATTGTCCTTGCAGAGCAAAGAGTCTGTGATGGGAGGGTAGGGTCACTTCGTGAATAGGGAATGTGTGTGGAGCTGGCAAAAAATAAAATAAAATAAAATAAAGACACCTGACAGAATGAGGTGGGAGAGAGGATAGAGCAGGACAGATTCTATGTGCACCTGAAGGAATTTATCCATGAGTTAGACTGAAAATGTTTGAGTGTTTATACAGCTCAGATCAAGCAAAAACCACAGGGCAGTCCCCAGGGTTGAAGAAACCAGGGGTGGGGAAGAAGGGGGACTAGGAAGATGGGTTGGCGGGGCAGATACCATGGCACTAAAATTCCCAGGAGTGACAGAATGGAGATTATAAGTGTAGTAAGGGTCTTTCCTGTGCACCACTGTGAAGTTCCCCCAGGGGATTGATAAACCCACTGGTGAACTTCCCAAGAGGCTTTACTTCAGCGATCTGGAAGTCGGTCCAGGCATCTGTTCAGGTCCTTCCATCTCCATCGTGCACCTTGGTGGAGAATGAATGCATGAATGAATGTGAGGGCGAATGAGCAGACACAGGGGAAGGGTGTGGTTCTTCTCAAGGATGGGAAGGATGTTATATGGAGAGGAAGAAAGGTTGGTGCAGGAACTTGAAGAGAACCTCTAGAAGGACAGTGGACAAACTCCTGGGATCTCCCTCCTTGAGTGCTGCAGCAGGTCTGGCCTCAGGAACCCTCCTTACCTTTCTCTGCGTGCAGAGACTGGGCCGCACCTCCACCTGGCATCTACTTCCTTGGGAGGCAGTCCTGCTCTGGGCCTGGCTCCTGCGGCTCCCGCAGTGCCAGCAGGAACTACGGCCCCTACATGTGCAAGTGGCTTAGGGAGTGTCACGTGCAATGTGTCAGTGTGTGAGGAAGACTGGTTTCCATCTTGGGGGAGTTCTGAAGAGATACGGACAGAAGGAAAGATGCTGACTGGAAGTGACTTCATCCACCCTAAAGGAGTTTGTTTAGAGGCCACATAATTGTTCATATGATTGATGACTCATGAGGTACTGTGCTTGTTTAGCACTTGTCCTCACTAACTACCTCCCCCCAAACTGTCATGATAATGACCCCGTAGGCAGGGGAAATCAACACTACTGGGGCCACGAGCAAACATGGTGGGTCCTGTGTCAGCTGCCAACAACATCCGCACCCTTGCCCCCACCACAGCAGCTGCTGTAGTCCTCCAGTTGAGAACTTTGCCTGGTAGAATTACAGTCATCTTTCTGACTTGTCATTTGACGATATAAGATTCAGAAATTTGGGGAGTCGGGCCGTAGTACAGCGGGTTAAGCGCATGTTGCACAAAGCGCAAGGACCAGTGTAAGGATCCCGGTTCAACCTCTGGCTCCTCACCTGCAGGGCAGTCGCTTCACAGGCAGTGAAGCAGGTCTGTAGGAGTCTGTCTTTTTCTCCCCCTCTCTGTCTTCCCCTCCTCTCTCTTTTTCTCTCTCTCCTATCCAACAATGATGACATCAATAACAACAACAATAATAACTACAACAATAAAACAACAAGAGCAACAATACGGAATAAATAAATAAATAAATATTAAAAAATAGATTCAGTAATTTGTTCCTGCCTAACATCACTGATGAATTCCATGGAAGAGTCAGGATTAAATTGCACTTCGGTCTGCCTTTTCTCTCTAGAACGGAACCTTCAAGACAACAGCATTTTTTTTGTGACTGTTAACCAGCAAATCACCTCGGTGTCTTTTCTCACTTCACCTCACCTCACCTCACCTCACCTCACCTCACCTCACCTCACCTCACCTCACCTCACCTCACCTCACCTCACCCCACCCCACCCCACCCCATCCCACCTCACCTCACCCCACCCCACCCCATCCTACCTCACCTCACCTCACCTCACCTCACCTCACCTCACCTCACCTCACCTCACCTCACCTCATCTCATCTCGTGCCTTTGCCTCTTCCAGCTGAAGGAAGCTTGTCTTCTCCTGATCCGACCCCTCTGACTGACAGTGTATTGGGCTCAAGGGAAAAGAATTTGGTGTCTTCCAGGCTGGGACTGTGGATCGACCTGTCAACACCCATGTTCAGTGGGGAAGCAATTACAGAAGCCAGACCTTCCACCTTCTGCACCCCATAATGACCCTGGGTCCATACTCCCAGAGGGATAAAGAATAGGAAAGCTATCAGGGGAGGGGATGGGATACGGAGATCTGGCGGTAGGAATTGTGCCCTTATTGTGCTATGGTCTTGTCAATGTTTCCATTTTATAAATATATACATATACATATACATATACACATACACATACACATACACATACACATACACATACACATACACATACACATACATATACATATATATGAATTTGGTGTCTCCAAGGGAACTGTGTCCAGGGAATAGAATATTTAGTATACGGTAGGCAGGCTTCCCTAAAAACGTCTGAAATGGGTTTTTTTTTCTTTGCACACATGCTCTTCTCTCCCCCCCCAACACACTAGCAAAAACAACAAGTTAGGAAATTAACACAGAAACAAATCAGGTGTTTTGAGATAAGTAATCTGTCCTCAGACTTTAAGGTTTTGGGATGGAAATATTTAAATGATTATTGTACTCACCTTCACTTTCTTTTTTCATTTACTTTTCATTTGGATTAGTGTATGTATAGGTATCACGGACAAGACTTAAACATCTATTTATTTAAAGTTTATTGATTGATGAAAGGAGAGAGAGAGACGTTGAGAGAGAGAGAGACAGGGGAAGAGAGCCAGTTATCACTCCTGTACGTGCATTACTGAGCTTGAACGCAGGACCTCATGCTTGAACATCCAAGTTTTATCCACTACATTACCTTCAGGACTGCCATGCACTCACTCACGGTTTCACTGAGGTGTTTGGCAATGTCTGGGCCCCACTAGAATAGGGATATTTATCCTGTGTTCTCAGTGTGAGCTTTTGCATGTATTCCTGTGCTTAGCATGAACTAGATGTCACATAGTGCTTGCTAAGTTCATGAAAAATGCTAAAATGCACAGAAAGATTACCATTTTAATGATTTTAAATGTTATTTTAATTTATTTTTTGTCACCTGTGTTATTTTTTACCCACTTGTTTTCTTTTTTTAAAAAAATTACTAGTGATTTAATAATGATTAACAAGATTTTAAGATAATAAGGACAAATAGTTTAATAAACAGGAACCCAAAGGCAGAAATAGACAGATGAAGCTAGGGGTTTTCATGTAGGAAGAAGCTAGGGAGTTGCCCATGACATTAGTAATTTTTGCCTGAGCCTGATTAAGTTACGTGCAGGTGAACTGAAAGTATTGTCTGGGAAGATGGTATCAGAGTTGAGACTAGGACTCCATCCGTGTTATTGCTGAGGCTGGGAGCCTGCACAAATTCAGTGTTCCTGGCAAGTAATTGTTTTCTTTCTTGCTTTTCCTGAGAGAGGGTGTGAAATTTAGAGAAATGAGAGAGAGAGAGAGAGAGAGAGAGAGAAAGAGAGAGAGGGAGAGAGAGACCTAAAGTAAGTACTGTTCCACCACTCATGAAACTCCCCCCCCCTCATGAGGATGAGAGATTGAGTCTGGCTCCTCCCACAGGGTAGCAGGTGCATTCTACCAGGTGAACCACCATATGACCTGGAGTTATTAAGTGTGTAGCTCAGAGGCACTAATGATTCTCCCACCCTTGTGGAATCATCTTCGACACTGCTGTCTCCAGAACTTCCTTGTCTCCCTGTAGGACGCTCATCTGTCCTCATTAAACACTAACTCTCCTGCCCTTCCTCTAGCCACCCCTGGCACCCACCACCCTAGTTTTGGTCCCTGAATGTGACAATTGTAGGTGTGCCTTATAAGTGGGATCAAATAGTATTTGTCTTTTTTTTTTTTTTAATATTTATTCCCTTTCGTTGCCCTTGTTGTTTTATTGTTGTAGTTATTGTTGTTATTGATGTCTTTGTTGTTGGATAGGACAGAGAGAAATGGAGAGAGGAGGGGAAGACAGAGAAGGGAGAGAAAGACAGACACCTGCAGACCTGCTTCACTGCTTGTGAAGTGACTCCCCTACAGGTTCTGTTCTTATTTTTCAACTTCTGTCTCTGAGTGAGATCATTCCATATTCATCCTTCTCTTTCTTACTGATCTCACTTAACTTGATTCCTTCAAGCTCCATCCAAGATGAGGTGAAGAAGGTGAATTCACCATTTTTAATAGCTGAGTAGTATTCCATTGTGTATAGAGACCACAGCTTATTCATATACTCATCTGTTGTTGAAATGGGCTACATTTTAATGCAAGTTCATGTATTTCAGTTCTCTAGGTTCCACATTTGAGCAAAACCATCCGGTAGCTGTCTTTCGTCTCTTTAATTCACTAAGCATACTCACCTCTAGTTCTGTCAATTTTTGTCCCCAAGGATACAATAGCATCCTTTAAAAAAATCATTTATTTTATTATTGGATAGTGACAGAGAAATTGAGAGGGGAGGGGAGACAGAGAGGGAAAGAGACAGAAAGACACCTTCAGCCCTGCTTCACCATACGTGAAGCTCTCTTCCTGCAGGTGGGGACCAGAGGCTTGAACCTGGGTCCTTGTGCACTGTAGTGTGAGTGCTTAACTAGGTGTGCCACCACCTGGCTCTGTATCCTTCTTTTTCTCCTTCTTCTTCGATTATAAGAATATTATTTCATTGAATATTTGTCTCATAAATTATTTATCCAATCATCAGTTGATGCCAAGCTCTTGCTTTCAGTCTAGTCTACAATGAGGATGAATTTTCCTTTCAGTCTTTTAAAATTGCATTTTGAGTTTTACTGCCAGTGCTATAATTAACTTTTCCCCCCCCTTTAAACCACAGCACTATTCAGATCTGGCTTATTGGTGGTACTGGGGATTGAATCTGGGACCTTGGAGCCTCAGGCATAAAAGTCTTCTGCAGAACTCCTTTGCTATCTCCTCAGTTCCAGAGCCATATTTTAAAGCATCGCATGATTAGAAGATCGTCTCTGACAATGAATTTTCAGAACGTGACTTAGAATCATCAGAGGGTTCCATTGTCCACTCTTGATTTTGTTTCAGGCTCCACCGAGCTCTGGATCTTTCTCTTTCGTCTGGACCAGCATGGGGCATGTAGAGGGGGCACAGTGTGATGGTGGTGGTGGTGGGGGGGGGAGGGTAGGGGAGGGCTGATAGGAGCTCTCAGCTTCTTTATGACATTCTGCACATGTGCATGTGGGACAGGGCTAGCAGCTGCCCGGCTGCATCACTCTCTGTCACTGTCTTCCCTGTGTTTCAGACTGAGTTTCTAACACCCCAGCAGCCGCCTCCTAGGGAAACTATTATGGGGGGTGTGTGGAGGGTGGGGGGGGGGTCAGAGGTTAAAAAATAGCTCAGTTCTATTAAAGCCACTTTACAAAATTGGGTCTTCCTGGTATCTCCACCATGTTTGCTCCGGTGCCCTTCCTCTGGGCTTCTTGTCTGTATTTCAGCTCCCCTGCTCTCCCCGGAATTTGCGGGCGCTGCGGGAGGCAGGTTCTCGTCTCCAGCTTCATCACGGGGAAGCTATTCTGAGTTTCAGAAGGCCTCATAAATCTGCTCCCCAGATGCAAGTCTCCATAAAAGGCCCCTCTCTTTTGTGCAGTCTCAAATTTCCCTGCTGTTTAAATTCAACAAGTGGATGATCAAATGGAGGAGGTTCATTGTAATACCAAAAAAAAAAAAAAAAAATCAACTTTTAAAAAACAAGCAAGGCTGTGAATTACGACCTCCCTCCTTGTATCTGGGGAGCAGGTGAACAGGCAGCTTTGTTGAATTGCAAGTCAAGGGTAAACTGAAGGCCACTAACCAACCCATAGCTTTGAGAAAGTAAAATGTCACCGGCGCTCTGCACATTATTTATCTCTTCAAAGGAGTTTCATAACCCAGAACGGAGCCTATTGGTGCCAAAGGGCAGGAGAGTTAGTTTTCCTGTAAAGAGGAAGACTTAAGGGGGAGATAGACAGAGCAGAGGCCCAGTTCTGTTGGGGGTAACCTTGACCTTGGAAGCGTAGAAGGTAACCTTGGAGTAGTAAACAAGGGCTTCACTTCCTACCACACAGGCCTAGATGGCATTGAACAATGAGTCAGGGACTGCTGGGGTGGTGCTGTGTGACCCTTTAAGACCCTGAGAAATGACGCTGAGCTGGACACCAGCTTGGGACTGATTTCTGGAAGCTTCCAGCCTAAGTCTTCATTTTCTTCCTCCCTCCCAGGCAGCAGGGCTGGACCTCCTCCACCCTGCCCCCAAGGCCCTTCTTTTGCACAATGGATGGGAAAAGCCTGCAGCCCTTATTCTATTTCACACACAATTCTCTCCTTTTTTTTTTTTTTAATGATTTTTTATTCTCAATCATAATTTTTTTTATTAGTAATTGACAAGATTGTGGTATGAGGGGTAAAGTTCCACACAGTTCCCACCACCAGAGTTCCATATCCCATCCCCTCCATTGGAAGCTTTCCTGTTCTTTATCCCTCTGGGAGGATGGACCCAGGATCATTATGGGGTGCAGAAGGTGGAAGGTCTGGCTTCTGTAATTGCTTGTCTGTTGGACATGGGCACTGGCAGGTGGATCCATACTCCCAGCCTGTCTCTCTTTCTCTCCCTAGTGGGGCAGGACTCTAGGGAGGTGGGGCTCCAGGACACATTGGTGGGGTCGTCTTCCCAGGGAGGTCAGCTTTTGCTTACTTTTTATGATTTTTATTTATTTTATTTATTTAATTTTTATCCCCTTTTGTTGCCTTTGTTGTTTATCCTTGTCGTTGTTGTTACGATTGCTGTTATTGCTGTCGTTGCTGTTGAATTGGACAGAGAGAAATGGAGAGAGGAGGGGAAGACAGAGAGGGGGAGAGAAAGATAGACACATGCAGACCTGCTTCACCACCTGTGAAGCGACTCCCCTGCAGGTGGGGAGCCAGAGGCTCGAACCCAGATCCTTACACCGGTCCTTGCACTTTGCACCATGTGTGCTTAACCCGCTGTGCCACTGCCTGGATCCCTCTGATTTTCTAAAAAGTAATATAAAGTCAGCACACACTGATAAGAACACTTTTAAACCACACTAGATCTTCATTAAGACAGACTCTCAGGGGCCGGCAAGGTAGCTCCCTGGACAGTGCATGGCTTTGCTATGAGCTCGACCCAGGTTTGAACCAAGCCCAACGGTTCTCAAAGGAATTTTTGGTGCTGTGATCTTGTTTACTTTCTCTCCCTACCTATCTGTCTCTATCTAAAAATTAGTCAATCAACTAATCTTTAAAAAAGAGACACTCAGCAAATAGGGAGTTGGAATCACAGTAGAACTCCGGACTTGCAAGCCTGAGCTCCTGAGTTCTATCCCAGGGACCACATCTGCCAGAATGCTGCTCTGGTCTATTTCTTATGAAATGAATTAATATAGATATTATTTATTTTATTATTGATTTAATAATGATTGACAAGATTGTGGTTTAAGAGGAGTACAATTCCACACAATTCCCATCACCAAACTTCCATGTCCCATCCATCCCTTCCAATGAGAGCTTTCCTATTCTTTATTCCTCTGGGAGTATGGACCAAAGATGTTTATGGGGTGCAGAAGGTGGAAGGTCTGGCTTCTGTAATTGCTTCTCCACTGGACATGGGCATTGACAGGTGGCGCCACACCCCCAGCCTGTTTCTATCTTTCCCTAGTGGGGCAGGGCTCTGGAGAGTTGGGCTTCCAGGACACATTGGTGGGGTCATCTGCCCAGAGAAGTCAGGATGGTGTCATGGTAGCATCTGCAACTTGGTGGCTAAAAAGCATTAAGCTATAAATAGAACAAATTGGTTAATAGGAAACTAAAGATAAGAATACAGCAGAAGACATTTGGGGTCTTCAGCTTGGAAGAAGCTAGGAAGTCTATTTTAGGTATATGCCAAGGACCCAATGACTTTACTAATTTTCGTCTGAGCCCAACAGTTAACATGCATATGGGCTAAAAGTATTGTCTAAGAAGATGGGGTCAGAGTCGGAAATAGGGCTAGAAAGCTGTATCAGGGCAGAGAGTAGCTCCAAAATATGGGAAAAGTAGATAAATACCATTAACTATAAACCCCATAAGTCTGATCAGGGGCTGTGTCTATTCACATTCAGCACAGGAGCCTGTGTGACCGAGGTCTGAGTTCACATTCCATGGCCATAGCTAGGAACATTCTAGGTTGCACTCATTTCAGGACCAGCCTTCCTCAAATGGCAGAGTATGTTGACCCAGCCTCCCTTCAGAGAGTGGGGCAGTTTACTGTTATTCTACGTTGTGGACAAGATTTTGTAGTAGTTCACAGAGGGTTGATGATGTTGTTCCTGCTGGAGATGACCAGCAATGGTGGAGAGAGGGATCTGTTAGAGGTCTAGGCCCATTATATCCATGTGGGAATCCCAGGATTCCCTGACTAGGGCCCCAGATGATGGGATGGACTGGTAGTGACCAAAAGGGCCATCATTAAAGTGTGCTGGTCTCTTGCCCTTATCCAGCCTTTCCCTTACTTTTTTTTTTCCCACCCACAGCATTGCCCAGATCAATGTTAATCCTCTTGAGTTCCTGTTTTACAGAAATGCAGATCATATATCAGATTGCTCTATATTAAAAGAGCGAAGTCTCATCTAGGAAGTGGTGCAAAGGCTGGAGCCATGCTTGCGAACATCAAGTCCTGATTTCCAGCCTCAGCATTGTCTACACGGCAGTTTCTCACTCTTTCAAAGAAACATCTTTATGAATCTCCATAAAATATGGGAATCAGACTAACCTATTATTTTACAACTTGCTTTTTTCATTCACAATATATCATGGACATGTTTCTAGGGGCCACAGACTGAGGCTTAGTCATTTGCAAGTTCTGTAGCCCTATGTTCAAAAGTCAGTGACTGTTTATTCAATCCACTGGGTAGGCATCATCAAATGAACTTTTTCACTTTATAAGTTGTATGAAGGCCTAGAAATTCTGTGCATATTAAAACTGGAACTTTTGGTTATGCAGAAAAGATTTCTTAAAGTGGGACCACCAGTTATGCCCTATTTATTTTTTAATTAAACTAATTGGACTGAAAAGTATCTCATTGTGATAGTATGCCTGTCCTGGCCAAGACTCAAGTTCAAGTCCACCCCCCCCCCCCCCCCGCATTGCGTTGAAGTATTATTCTCCCTGTCTTTCTATCTCTGTCTGTCTTTCTACCTGAAAAAGTTGGCCTGGGCAGTGAAGTCTAAATGGTTACTAATATTATTAATTCAATTTAAAAAGATTTTATTTAGGGGCCAGGTGGTGGCGCACCTGGTTGAGCGCATGTATTACAATGCGCAAAGACCCAGGTTTGAGCTCCCAGTCCCCACCTGCAGGAGGAAAGCTTTGTGAGTGGTGAAGCAGTGCTGCAGGTATCTATCTCTCTCCCTCTCTATCACCTTCTTGATTTCTGGCTGTCTCTAGCCAATAAATAAAGATAATAAAAAATAAATAAAGAGAAAGAAAAAAAAAAACCAGATCATCACACTGGTCCATGAGAAGCTTGGGATTTAACCCAGGACATCACACCTGAGAGTCCAATGTTTCATCTGCTGTATAACCTCCTGGACTTCAATTTAATTATTTAATTTAATTTATGGTATCAGCTATGGTGAGAGAACTCATTTCTCTGTATGCTCACACAAACCGCATGCTGCTAGAATTTCATTTTTTGCCACAGATATTTCATTATTATTTTAATCCTGAGTGCTTTGACCGCTGCCTAGCATTTTTTTCTCATAGAGTTATTGACCATTTGAATTTCCTTACATGTTAATCCCCCCCCCCCATTGCCACCAGGGTTATTACTCGGGCAGTGCCTGCACTACAAATCTATAGCTTTGGGCAGTCATTATTATTTTTTTCCTTTCAGTTTAATTAGATAGGATGGAGAGAACTAGAGAAGGGAGAGGGAGGTAGAGAAGGGAGAGAAAGAGAGACTCCTGCAGACCTGCTGCACCACTCATGAAGCTTTCCCTCCTGCTGCTGGGGAGCAGGGGCTTGAACCCAGGTCTTTGCACATGGTGATGTGTGTGTTTGACTGGGTGTGCCACCACCCCCGCATTGCCTGTCTTTATAAATTATTTTTCAAGCATTTTGGGGGTCATTTCATTTTTTTTGCTATTCATTCTGGGGTTAAAAAGAACTATTGGGGATGTTAAGCCTAAATCTGTCACAGTGACGGAGATATACGTGGTTTTTTCCTTGCTGTTATTGATCTTCTGACTTCATGGGACCTTTGATAAAGAAGACACTGTAGCTCTATGGCAAAGCTCTACCTTCCCCTTCCCCTTCCCCTTCCCTTCCCCTTCCCTTCCCCTTTCCCTCCCCTCTCCCCCTCTCCCCCTCTCCCCCTTCCCCCTTCCCCCTTCCCCCTTCCCCCTTCCCCCTTCCCCCTTCCCCCTTCCCCCTTCCCTTTCCTTTCTTTTTCCTTTCTTTTTTTCTTCCAGGGTTATTACTGGGGCTCAGTGCTGGTACTACAACTTCACTGCTCTTGTTGGCCATTTTTTTATTTCCATTTATTGGACAGGACAAAAAGAAATTGAAAGGGGAGGGTGAGATAGAGAGGGAGAGAGAAAGAGAAACACCTGCAGAACCACTTCACCACTTGTGAAGCATCCCTCCTGCAGGTGGATAGTGGGGGCTTGAACCCGGGTCCTTGTCTAGAGTAGTACGTGTGCCTGCCTAACCAGTTGTGCCACTGCCTGACTCCTGCAAACTTTTTTGTAATGTCAGGTCACTCCAACTATCTTGTTTGGTGTTTGAGACTTGTTTTGCTTGAGAAATTCTCTATCTCAAGTGAACTTTTCAATATTTTCTTCTATGTTGGTCATCATTTCTCCTTTGGTTAATTCTGCTTCTAAAGACCCCTTTTGTTTCTATCCGCATTGGTCATCATGCCAGGTTCCCCTGCATTGCTTGATGCTGTGGTCTATTTACATAATCACTGTTTTGCCTGAGACCCGCCCTGCCTCCAGGGTATTGGTTTAATCCCCACTGGTTAGAACCTTCACAATAGCTGAAGACCTGCCCTGCCTGTAGGGCATTGGTTTAATACCCACAGGTTAGATGGAAGCTTGCTACCTTCGAGCTCTTTTTTTTTTTTGCTCCACCCCCTCTCCTAGCCATTTCCTTTTTCCCACTTGCCACTTCCGGTTAAAGATCATATATATATATATATATATATATATATATATATATATATATATATATATATCTGATCAATAAAGAGAATTGCATTGCATTCCCGCTCAGCCACGTGTTCCAGAGTCTCTCTCTCTCTCTCCAGTGGTGCTAGCCTGGCACTTCTAAAACTGATATTGTTAATTTTTAACATTGGAAGTCTTAATTTCTCCCAGAATTTTTTTTAAAGTGTGGTATGGGTGAGAATAAACCTCATTAATTTTTTTTTCCTAGATGCTTGCCAGCTATAGCAACATTGTTTATAAAACAACCTTTTCCTCTCTTTGGATTGATTGTATTGTAATTTCTTACATATCCTTGGAACTGTTTCTAGGTTCTCTAGTTTCTTCCATGGATCTATTTGTCTGTTCCTGTGCCAATTCTATAAAATTTACAATGGTTCTAATCATTAGTTTAATATGTGGAAGGACACACTTTCTAACCTTTAAAAAGTTTTTATTTTATTTTATTTTTTTCCAGTTATTATATACTTATTCTCTCATACAAATGTTACCACCATTCTACCTCGCCTGTAAAAACACTCTCTTGGTATTCTGATTAAAATTCTTGGTAAATTACTATATTAATTTCAGAAGATGCAGACTATTTCATAGTTTTTCCATTTGGGATCCTTTTGTCATATATATGTATATGTATATATATATATATATGTATATATATTTATTTATAAAAAGGAAACATTAACTAAACCATAGGATAAGAGGGGTACAATGCCACATAATTCCCATCACCAGAACTCCTTGTACCATCCCCTCCCCTGATAGCTTTCCTAGTCTTTAATCCTCTGGGAGTATGGACCCAGGGTCATTGTGGGATGCAGAAGGTTGAAGGTCTGGCTTCTGTAGTTGTTTTGTTTTATATTTTTAAATAAAATTCCATGGTTTCATTGAAGGTCTGTATGCTTTGGTTACATTTATTCAAAGATATTTTGTGTTTTCTCTCCTATTATGAAGAAGATTTTCTATCAAAACATCAATCACCAAGAGCACTGTTGGGAATAGGTGGCTTCTTGTCCCTATAAACAAAGGGAAAGAAGACATCTTTAGCTCATGACAGAACCTTGTGAGAACTGATTTCAGAAAAGGTCTGGTGGAAACAGGGCTCCTGGCCCTTTTTGTCCTGTTACCCTTTTGGCTGGCTGGTCTGCTCTGGCCACTTCATGTCTTTGGTTTCCCAATCTCCTGGCTCACCTGTATCCCCTGCTTCTCTCAAAATCCTCAAGTCTTGGAAGATGATAGCTAGAGAATGAACTTAGGGCAGAAAATAACTCATGCCTGATTAGGATTTTTAAATTAAGCCTTTACCTGTTTCCAGACTCTAATAAAACTACTGATTTTTTAAACACCCTAAAAATACCTTCCAGGATAAAAGCCTTTTGCTATTTTTTTTCTATAGAGCAGGTTCATAGAAAAAACTGGGAGGGAGGGACTGACATTTTTCATATATCCCCACTGCTCTTGTATACATGCTGTATATACAGCCTTCCTTGCTATGGAAAACTTCCACTGGAGGTGGGCTGGGTGGTGGCGCACTTGATTGAGTGGACACCTTACGATACTCAAAGACCCAGGTTCAAGCATCTGGTCCCCACCTGCAGCGGGGAAGCCTTGTGAGTGGTGAAACAGCACTGCAGGTGTCTCTCTGTCTCTCTCCTTATCTCCTTCCCTCTCAATTACCGGCTTTTTCTATGGATAAGTAAAGACAAACTACAGTCATTCAAAATTCCTAAGTTTGCATTAGAGTTCACTCTTGGTATTGCACATTCTGTGAGTTTGACAATATAAAATGTCATCTATTATTATATTATTTTATGGAATATTTTCGTTGCCCTTCAAGTATTTTGATCCCTCTTCCTACCCTGGTCTCTGTCTAACCTGTATACTTTTTAACTGTCCATTCTTTTCAGACTGCAACCTTTTAGCGCTTTTTTTTTGTACTTTATTTAGTAACTACTAATCTTTTTTTTTTTTTTTTAACCTATCTCTATTCTCTTGCCTTTTCACAGAATGCCATCTAGGATGGAGCCTTTTCAGGTAATAGACACTTAAGTGTCTGTCATGTTGTTTCATGGCTCAATTGATCATTTTATTTTATTATTTTTATTTATTATTGGATAGAAACAGAGAGAAATCAAGAGGGGACAAGGGAAATAGAGGGGGGAAAGAGACACAGACACCTGCAGCCCTGCTTCACCACTCGTAAAAGTTCCCTCCTGTAGGTGGGGACCGGGGGCCTGAACCTGGGTCCTTGCACACTGTAATGTGTGCACTTAACCAGGTGCGCCACCGCCTGGCCCCTGACTGACCATTTTATTTGAGTGTAGAATACAGTCTTACAGTTGGAATGAGCCTCAGTGTATTTATTCATTTATTACAGAAGGTTATCTTGGATTTTTCCAAGTCTTGACAATTATAAATAAAACTCTATAAACACTTATGTGCAGGTTTTCGTGTGGATATAAATTTTCAGCTCTTTTGAGCAAATACCAAAGGACACAATTTCAAGATCACACATTTAATTTTATAAGAGAAAGCCAAACTGTCTTCTGAAGTACCTATATTATATCTTATTCCTACCAGCAATGAGAGGCCTTTTTGATCCACATTTGATATTGTTAGTGTTCTGGATTTTTACCATTGTCACATGTCTGTAGTGGTACCTTATGTTGCTTTAACTTGCATTCCCCTGGTGACGTGACATGGAACAAGTTTTTATGTGCTCACCTAATATCTGCATACCTTCCTTTGTGAGGTATCTGCTAAGGTCTTTGGCTCATTTTAAATTAGAGTTTTCTATATTGAATCTTCAGAGTTCTCTGTACATTTTAGATAACAACCTTTTTTCACTTATTTGCCTTGTAAATGTTTTCTGTCAGTCCGTGGCTTGCCTTCCAGTCCCTTGACATTTTCTTTATTAGAGCATAAATACAAAATTTTAACCATGTTCCTTCCTCCCTCTCCCTCCTCCTCCCCCTCCTCCTCTGCTTCCTTTTCCTCCTCCTTCTCCTCTTCTCTCCCCCCCCATTTCTTTCTTCTTCTTTTTTTTTTCTTTCCTTCTTTCTCCATCAGGAAGATTGCCCTGTGCAAGGTGTCAGGTGGTGGCACATCTGGTTGAGCACACATGTTAGGCCTTGTACACTCTTTGTTGGAAATGTACCTCAATATTTCACTTTGGTGTTGCTGCTAAAATGAGACCTCTTTTAATTTCCACTTGTTAATATCTGCTGTGCTGTATCCTTCAATGAGACCTTCTTTTTTGAACTGGTTGTTGCCAGCTAAACAAGAAGTTTTGAATTTTTCATATTTATTACATGTAGCTACCTCATCAAATTCTCCTGTTATATGTTTATTACTTTAAAAAATTATTACCACCAGGGTTATCATTGAATGATAAATCCACTACTTCAGGCAGCCATTTTTTTTTTTTGATAGAAACAGAATTTGAAAGGGATGGAGTTAAGAAGGGAGAGAAGAAGAGAGATACCTACAGCCCTGCTTCAGCACTTCTGAAGCTTCCTTCTTGCAGATAGGGACCAAGGACTTGAATCTGGGTCCTTGGGCACGGTAATGTGTGCACTCTACTGGGTGTGCACCATCCAGTCACAATAGTGTTTTCTTCAAATTATAGACTCTTAGGGGCTAGGTGGTTGTGCACCTGGTTGAAGGCACATATTGCCTTGCACAAGGACCCAGGTGATGAGTTATGAAGTAGTGCTACTCATTTCCCTCTCCCTCTCCCACTCCTTCTCTGTGCCTTTCTCTCTCTCTCACTGTCTCCTTTTCCTCTCACTTTCTCTGTCTCTTTAAAAAAAATAAGAGAGATCACATTATAGAATCTTCTGGTCTTCTGGGTCTGTAGTCACCTATCTGGCCTTATTTCTTTGAATATCTATAGTCGTTAGTTAATGTTCTTATCTTGCTGTGTTAATGAGAACTTCTAGAAAGCAAACTGAAAGGCTTTGATAAGGAACATCCATACCTTAGTCCAGATTTCAGTGGCATGGCTTTAGCACTTCACTGTTTAAAATGTTGTTAGTTTTAGACACATGAGTTTTTACCATACTTGCTTTATAACTCACGGTTGACTCTTGAACTTTATCAAGTGCCTGTCATTGTTTAATGTTATTGTTTCCTCCTCTTTGCATCAGCCAGGAGGGCCCCACGTTGACTGTTGCTGCTGTCAGCTGGTGTTACAAATGTCCCAGGTAGCAATGAATTGGCCGACTTGGGTAACCTGTAGTTTCCCTGTCAGTGTCAGTGGGAAGACATATATACAGCAAGGCAGGGCTTTACAGTAAAGGGTGGAGATGAGTTTGCCACTTATTGGGCTCTGGGAAGCATCTGAGTGCATTCAGGAAGCTAGGCAGGGGTGTGGGAAGGGGTGTGGGGAGGAGGCAGTTGCCAGCTGTCATCAATCAAAATGTCACCCTGAGCTCCTGAAGCTTGGGTGGGGCTAAGGGTGGAAACCACACTCACTAGGAGTTGGGTAGAAATTTCAAGAAACCACTGTAGCAGAGACCTGCATCTGGATGAGACTCCACCTGAGTTCTACCGAGTCTGGGTGTAGGAAGTGAGGAGCAGTGGATACTTTGGCTTCATCCTGCAGCCCGGGCTTCTTATAAAAGGCTCAAGAGTGTGCTTCCTTGTCTCTGCCAAGTTCTTGTCATGCAGAGAGTAGGACGGGCATCTGTGAATACGACTGGGTGAAAGTGCTGAGTAAGACTCACCTTGTCTTGTGTCCCCATAGATACTGAGTGATCTACTCTTAACGAAGAAAGGACTATTTCTTTTTCAAGTGTACATTTATTTATTTATCTATCCATTTTTATTTTTTATTTATAAAATGGAAATATTGAAAAAAAAAAAGGATAAGAGGGGTAGAATTCCACAAAATTCCCACCATCAGAACTCTGTATCCCATCCCCTCCCCTGAGAGCTTTCCTATTCTTTGTCCCTCTGGGAGTATGGACCCAGGGTCTTTATGAGGTGCAGAAGGTAGAAGGTCTGGCTTCTGTAATTGCTTCTTCACTGAACATGGGCATTGACAGGTCAATCCATACTCCCAGCCTGTCTCTCTGTTTCCCTATGGGGCAGGGCTCTGGGGAAGCAGAGCTCCAGGACACATTGGTGGGGTCATGGACTCAAGGAAGTCTGGTTGGCATCCTGGTAGCATCTGGAACATAGCTGAAAAACAATTAAGATATAAATCAGAACAAAAGGACTATCTTAAGACAAACAAACAAATAACCATGAAGGTAATCCTTTAGGGGGAAGGTGTTGGCGCACCTGGTTGGGCGCACACGTTGTAACACACAAGGACCAGAGTACAATCCCTCAGTTCCCACCTGCGCGGAAAAGCTTTGTGAGTGGTGAAGCAGTGCTGTCTCTTTGTCTTTCTTTCTCTGTCTCCCTCTTCCCTCTTTATTTCTGACTGTTTCTAGCCAATAAATCAATAAAGGTAATTTTAAAAATGTAAAAAAAATTATTTCTTTAAAAATATTTATGGGCCTGGGGAGACATCATAATGATTCTGCAAAAGGCTTTCTTTTTTTCTTAATATTTGTTTATTGATTTTTTTCCCTTTTGTTGCCCTTGTTTTATTGTTGTAATTATTATTGACATCGTTGTTGTTGGATAGGACAGAGAGAAAAGAAATGGAGAGAGGAGGGGGGAGACAGAGAGGGGGAGAGAAAGACAGACATCTGTAGACCTGCTTCACCGCCTGTGAAGCGACTCCCCTGCAGGTGGGGAGCCGGGGGCTCAGACCGGGATCCTTATGCCGGTCCTTGCACTTTGTGCCACCTGCGCTCAACCCGCTGTGCTACCACCCGACTCCCTGCAAAAGGCTTTCATCCCTGAAGCTCTAAGGTCCCTGGCTCCATCCCCAGCACCACCATAAGCTCAGCCTGAACAGTGCTCTGGTCTCTCTCTCATTAAAAATAAATAAAAAAATATTTTTAAAAATGATGCATTCATTATACGAGAGAGAGAGAGCACACAGAACTCTTCTCTGGTTTATGTTGTGTTGCAGATTAAATACTGGGCCTCAAGGACGCAAGTCCTGTGCTTGACTCACTGAGCCAGTGCCTGGTTACGTACACACAAATCCATTCGCAATAAATATACAGCCTCTATGAAAGAAAAATCTGATCTAGGAACTACAACAGTGGGCAGGCAAGATAGCTCACTTAGACAGCATGCTGTTTTGCTGTGTGTGCGACCCAGCTTCAAGCCTGGCTCCCATGACAGTGAAGCAAGGGTCAGTGCTCTGAACTCTTACTCTCTCTATCTCTGTCTCTCTGTCTCTAACCAACAACAATGCCATCAACAAAAATAGAATAATATATAAATAGCAGTGAAGGTTAAGTAGTAAATTCATCCCTAGAAAATAACATCGGTTGGCCTGTTGGTGTATTCAGTCTTTTTCTCTTTTCTCTGATCTGAGATCATATAGAATCTATATAGGGGATAGTTTTCTGTTTTGTCTTTCTTTTCTTTTCATTTATTTATTATTGGCTAGAGACAGAGAGAAACTGAGAGGGGAGGGGACACACACACACAGGGAGAGAGAGAGAGAGAGAGAGAGAGAGGGAGAGAGAGAGGGAGAAAAAGGGAGAGAGAGGGAGAGAGAGGGAGAGAGAGGGAGAGAGAGAGAGAGAGGGACTTGAAGCTCTGCTTCACCATTTATAAAGTTTTCCCTCTGCAGGTGGGGACCAGGGGCTTGAAGCTGGGTCCTTGCACACTGTCACGTATGTGCTTAACTGGGTTGCCACCGCCTGACCTCTCTGCTCTGTCTTTCTAGTGTGTCCAAGAATACAACTTGGATTTTGTTACTCTTCTGTGTACAGGATCATTGTGGAGTGACTCTATGAAGTCACGAACACTATCTGTGATAGTTCATGGAGTCCTGTCTGGGCTTGTGCCAATTCACAGAAGGATTTGAGGCCACTTCTCTCCACTGCACCTGAGTCCTAGGCAGCCTCGGTGCTGGGGTCCTTACTTGCCCGTGTGAGGTCTCCTCCTCACCATCTCTGGAGTACACCTGATGTCTCCTCTTCCTCTTGTCTTCCCCAGAAAGACTGTCACAATGCCACATCCCACCCTTTATGACAAAATAGCCAAATTCCTCGTACGACTCCTCACACCAGTTAGTGCCAAGCAGTTAGAAGAGTGACGGCCGTGAGTGAGACACGAAAGGCTTGGCAGCTTATGCAAAGAGGTGGCGTCTGGAAGAAATCAGCTTGACTTGGGTGAACTATTCCCCTAACACCCCATCCTTATTTTTCTTTAATTTTCTGCTTTTTGATGTTTTTTTTTTTTAAAAGAACTAATTATTTTAATGAGAGAGAGAGAGAGAGAAAAACCAGAGCACTGCTCAGCTCTGACTTACGGTCGTCCTGAGGAATTTCTGGGACCCCAGATATGCAAGTCTGGTGCACTACCACTGAATTCATCTTCCTGTCTGTCTGCATGTCTTCTTTCCTTCCTGCCTTTCTTTCTTCCTCCCTCCCTTCCTGCCTTTCTTTCGTCTCTCACTATCTTTTTCCCTCCTTTCTTTTCTTTCTCTCTTTCTTTCTTTTCTTTCTCCTTTCTTTCTTTCTTTCTTTCTTTCTTTCTTTCTTTCTTTCTTTCTCTCTCTCTCTCTCTTTCTTTCTTTCTTTCTTCCTCTCTCTTTCTTTCTTCCCTTATCTATTTATTTTTTTTACAGAGAGAAATGGAGAGAAGAGGGGAAGACAGGGGAAGAGGAAGATAGACACCTGCAAACCTGCTTCACTGCTTGTGAAGTGACCCCCCCCCCCGCAGGTGGGGAGCTGGGGGCTGGAACCAGGATCCTTGAGCTGGTCCTTGCGCTTTGCACCATGTGTGCTTAACCGTCTGTGCTACTGCCTGGCCCCCACCTCCTTTGTTTTCTATCTTTCTAGATTTATTTATTTCCTGACTGAGAGACCAGAGCACCTCTCTGACATAGATGGTACTGGGGATTGAACCTGGGCTTTGACACATGCAAGTCTCAAGCCACAGTGCATGGTCACGCAGGCACCCACCCTCCCTGGTAAACTCGCATGCCCAAGTTATTACTATGATTTTTCTTTTTAGATATTATTTTATTTTAGTGTGTGTGAGAGACAGAGGTCCTGGGAGGAGGATACAGAGAGACCAGAGCACTGCTCAGCTCTGGTTTACGGTGGTGTGGGGGACAGAACCTGGGACTTTAGTGCCTCAGGCATGAAAGTCTTTTTGCAGAGCCATTATGCTATCTCCCCTGCCCCTAAGTTACTGTTATTTTTAAATACTTGTTCTGTAAAGTAAAATTCAGGTCCTGTGATATCCCCACAGGTGCTTACTGTGAAACACCTGCAGCAGGTCTGAGGTGGACTTGTCTGCTGCCCATGTTCCAAAAGGCCTTCAGCATTGTGGGGACTCTTCTGTGTGTAGGAATCACCCTGGGATCTTTAAGAAACACAGACTCATTCTTTAGGTCTGGAGGAACATGAGCTTCCCTATTTCTTGGCTTTTTCTTTTAAATTCACATGAGGTTAATTGGACACATGAATAAAAATTAAAAAAAATTGCATTGGTGTATGGCAGGAGCTATTTAATTTTTATTGCAAATAATACAGTATTTGGTGTTTGCATTCTTATTGACAAGTGATGCTGTGGAAAGAGTACTTTTGCTGAATCTTTTTGTTTGTTTAAAGATTTTATTTATTTATCAATGAGAAAGATGGGGGGGGGGAGAGAGAAAGAACCAAACATCACTCTGATATATGTGCTGCCAGGGATTGAACTCAGGACCTCAGGCTTGAGAGTTCAATGCTTTATCCACTGTACCACCTCCTGGACCACTGTACTGAATCTTAATTCATCAGGCTCATGCTCCCTGAACTTCTTGCAAGCTTCCAGGGCACTTGCTAATTAAATTTCACTGTTGGTTTCTCCATGATCATTTGGAAGTGGTTTCTACCTCTCCAGTTCCTAGAGGTGCCCACCTCTAACGAGATCATGCAATAAAGTGAATATGAAGATGGACTCTCTTGCCCATACCCAGTGCCTCAGTCTGACCTTTACAGGCACCATTCTTGAAAGCATCCCTCCCCCCCCCAAAAAAAGTGTCCCAGTTCTCCAGGGCCCATGGACACAAACTCTTCCAGGAACTGTGTCCTCCTTGTCTTTATTGCTGGCAATCACATGGGCCAGTGCAGTGGTCCCACAGGCGCTATGCAATGTTTGCTTCATGAAATAGTCTAGTGATGTAACAGCCTGTCCCTGAGATTCCGGATGTTTTTCTCTCTGTCTCTACTGGGTTCTTCTTCTTTATTTTTTTAAAAAGTTTTTCTTAATCTTTATTTATTTGATAGGGACAGTCAGAGATCGAGAGGGAAGAGGGAAGAGGAAGACACCTGCAGCCCTGCTTCACCACTTGCACAGCTTTCCTCCTGCAGGTGGGGACCAGGGATTCAAACCTGGGTCATGTGCATTGTGACATGTGCACTCAACCAGGTGTGCCAACACCTGGCCCTTCTTTTTTGTCTCTAGGGTTATTGCTGGGGCTCAGTGCCCGCACCATGAATCCACTGCTCCTGGAGGCCATCTTTCCTCCCTTTTGTTGCCTCTGTTGTTGTGGCCTTGCTGTGGTTATTATTGTTATTGTTGATGTTGTCCGTTGTTGGATAGGACAGAGAGAAATGGAGAGAGGAGGGGAATACAGAGAGGGGGAGAGAAAGACAGACACCTGCAGACCTGCTTCACTGCCTGTGAAGCGACTTCCTTGCAGGTGGGGAGCCGGGGGCTCAAACCAGGATCCTTGAGCCAATCCTTGTGCTTTGCGTGGTGTGCGCTTAACCCGCTGCGCTACCACCCGACCCCCACACCTGGCCCTTCTACTAGGTTCTTCATACTTTTTTCTGTAATAGAGAAGAGGAAGTACCCTGGTCTTCCTGGTCTTAGGGGCCAGGGTAAAGGATCCAGAATGTACACATCATCACATTGCCAGTTAGGATGTGGGCAGAATTGTTTGAATAACTAGTTAGCGACCTTGGGACTGGCCTCCAGTGGCAGCGAGAGCTGAGCCTCTGTGGCTGCTTCATCCGGCCTCTGGTCATCACTAAGCTTTTTCATTTAAAAAATTATCGTTATTTATTTATTGTTTAGAGACAGCCAGAAATCTCGAGCAAAGGGGGTGGTAGAGAGGGAGCGAGACAGAGAGACACCTGCACCCTGCTTCACCACTCGCAAAGCTTTCCTCCCTGCAGTCAGGGACCATAAGCTCGAACCTGAGTCCTTGTGCATCATGACGTGTGTGCTCAACCAGGTGCGCCACTGCCCAACCCTCCAAGCTTTCCCATTAAAAATTTTTTTTATATATTTTTTTGTTTATTTTTCCCTTTTGTTGCCCTTGTTTTTCATTGTTGTCGTAATTATTATTGTTGCCATCGTTGTTGGATAGGACAGAGAGAAATGGAGAGAGGAGGGGAAGACAAAGAGGGGGAGAGAAAGACAGACACCTGCAGACCTGCTTCACCACCTGTGAAGCGACTCCCCTGCAGGTGGGGAAGCGGGGACTCAAACTGGGATCCTTCCCCCGGTCCTCGTGCTTTGCGCCACGTCCGCTGAACCCGCTGCGCTACTGCCCAGCTCCCAGCTTTCCCATTTTAAACAAGATCCCCAGACACACTGCTGCTGGTGGGTCACTGTCTGAATAGCAAGGTTTTGAATGCATGGCACAGTTTGGCTACTATCTGAAGCATGTCTGCTGTTAGGCATGTACGTTCAGGACCGGGCTGTGACACACATGGCTGAGCGCACGTTACAATGTGCAAGGACCCGGGTTCGAGCCCCCGATTTCTACCTGCAGGGGGGAAGCTTTGCGAGTGATGAAGCAGGGTTGCAGGTCTCTCTTTCTCTCTCTCCTCCTTCTCCTCCCCTCTGTAATTCTGGCTGTCTCTACCCAATAAATAAATAACGATAATTCTTTTTAAAAAAGAAACATATACATTCTACAGCTTTTGCTGCTGCCTGTCTGCAGATTCTGTTGTTGCTCTAATAGCCTTCGGTTGATAGGTCTCTCCATCGGCCAGGAAAAACAAAAAGTGGATGAGCTTTGCTATAGAAAGTATGGATTAAACAATCTCTTGTTCTGGCGAGCTACTTCACTTGGGAAGATACTGGCTATATCATTCTCTGTGTGCTGGAACCTGAACGCTGGGGTGTGTGTGTGTGTGTGGGGAGCTTCAGCTCTGTGGTGTCTTTCTAGCTCTCCGTCTGCTTCTATTTGGGAATAAAAAAAATATCTGGGAGTAATGAAGCTCCTACAATGACAAAATAATGATAAGATGACAAAAAATAACTTCCCTGTTCTCCAAGTCCGCACGACTGGGTAAAGGAGTTTCCAGCCTGTACTTATTTGGAGGGCCATCCTCTTTTTTTTTTTTTTAACCTATTTAGGATGATTTTTGTGACCCTCATCTTGCACTTCCTTATTTTTTTTATTTTAATTTTTAAAATTATTTTCCCTTTTGTTGCCCTTGTTTTTTTATTGTTGTTGTAGTTATTATTATCGTTGTTGATGTCATCATTGTTGGATAGGACACAGATAAATGGAGAGAGGAGGGGAATACAGACAGTGGGAGAGAAAGACAGACACCAGCAGACCTGCTTCACCACCTGTGAAGCGACTCCCCTGCAGGTGGGGAGCTGGGAGCTCGAACCAGGATCCTTACACTGGTCCTTGTGCTTTGCACCACATGCACTTTGCCCACTGTGCTACCACCAGACTCCCATTTTCTTTCTTCTTTTAAAAAATCTTTTAATTTATTTATTGAATAGAGAAAGCCAGAAATTGAATGAGAAGGTGCATATAGAGAGGGAGAGAGACAGAGAGACATCTGCAGCCCTGCTTCACCACTTGAAAGGCTTTCCCCCTGCAGGTGGGGACTGGGGGCTTGAACCCTGGTCCTTGGGCACTGTAATCTGTGTGCTCAGTCAGGTGTACCACCACCCGGTTCCCCATCACCTTGTATTTCTTACACTACTTCTGTCTGAGAGGCTTGGAATTCTCCCTGAACCTTCCCATTGTCACGGATTCCTTATTGTGACCCTGTGGAAGTAACACAAGGTTCTGTTGATGTGGAATCGCAAACATCTCTTGACCCAGCATGATTCAGCTAAACCACCATGGAGGAGCTAGACTCTTAGAGAGGTTGAGCAATTGGCTCGCCGTTTCCATGAGCCTCAGAACCAGGTAACCTTAGGCAGGCTTGCTGTAGAAGATGCGTCCCGTGGAAGGATTATCACACAGTCTGCTGAGGCCTTCTGTCTTCCTCTTTTGTAAAGCTTTTCTCTTCCACTGAAAAGCCCTATTTTGTGTGTGTTAGCAACAAAAACATTTCTTCCATGGGCATAGCCAAGAAACCAGGGTGTCCTTGTGACAAGTAAGGTGTTTATGTGGTCTGTCTCCCTTCCACTGAAAAGGCATCAGGGAGGAGCTGGGCATGGCAACTCCCAGTTGACCACACACATTTCCATGTGCAAGGACCTAGGTTCAAGCCCCCAGTCCCCACTGTCATGGGGGAACTTCAGAAAGTGCTGAAGTAGTACTAGAGGTCTCTCTCTTTCTTCTCAATCTCTCTCTTTTCTATCAAATTGGAAGAGTAGTAAGTATTAGAAGAAAGAAAAGGCATCAAAAATGCAAATAAAATTTCATTTGCATAAACTGTCTTCCTCCTCACATCTTCTCTCTGGGAATATAAAAATTTTTAAAAGAATTTATTTATTGATGAAAAAGATAGGAGGAGAGACAGAAAGAACCAGACATCACCCTGGTACATGTGCTGTTGGGGATTGAACTCTGGACCTTGTGCTTGAGAGTCCAATGCTGTATCCACTGTGCCACTTCCTGGACCACATGGGAATATAAAACTTAACTTCTGGACCCAAGGACCTGAGAGCAACTGTGGACCCCTGCCTTAATCCCCCCGCCTTTCCTCCCTTTGCTCTATCTTTTGACATTCCTGTCAAACTCCACGGTGTCCTCTGAGGCGACTCCACTCATGGGGGCGGGCGGCCTATGGCTACCTCTCAGGAACTCGTGGTTACTTCCGAGCGCAAGACTTGGGAGTGGAGCCCTGTGTGTGTGGTTGCTCCATGTGTCTTTGCTTTGGACAACCTGCAACCCCCCCACCCCCACCTCCCCCGTCTAGAAAGCCACTCCTAAGGCCTGAAGAGATCTTTGTCCATATAGACAAAGTTTGTGAGGCTTTAGGAGTAAGTTGCTTAGTGGACTTGTCCTCTGGCCTTGTTCTTCCTATTATTTCTACAGCCACAAACCTCTCACACAGAGGGGTTCTGCTATCATAGTCTCTCTCTCTCTCTCTCTCTCTCTCTCTCTCTCTCTCTCACACACACACACACACACACACACACACACGATGGAATGCATCCAACAGCAGACACTGACTAGGACTGCTTTGTCATCATTCTCCTTTCTGGACAAACATCACCCCAGTCAGTCACCAGGAATTTAAACACGTCATTACCTCATGAGTGAACGTCCAAGTCAGTCCCGTTTCTTATTCCTCAACTTATCTACTATTTTGCCAAGCCAAGCAATTAAAGCTGTGTAGATCGACATCTGCCTTGCTCACTCTCCTTCTAAACAGTTACCCTCATGGGAGTCGGGCGGTAGTGCAGCGGGTTAAGCGCACGTGGCGCAAAACGCAAGGACCAGCGTAAGGATCCCGTTTCGAGCCCCCGGCTCCCCACCTGCAAGGGAGTAGCTTCACAGGCGGTGGAGCAGGTCTGCAGGTGTCTATCTTTCTCTCCTCCTCTCTGTCTTCCCCTCCTCTTTCCATTTCTCTCTGTCCTAGCCAACAACAATGATGACATCAATAACCACAACATAGTTAAACAATAAGGGCAACAAAAAGGGAAAATAAATAAATATAAAAAAAATTTAAAAAAAAAAGAAAGGTTTAAACAGTTACCCTCCTGGCCCTTTATGTAAACTCTCTGAACCCAAATCCTACAAACTAAGCCTCACAAACTAGGATCAACCCATTCATAGCCCCTACATGGGTAGGGGGACTGGCAGTGGGGGTCAGGGTCAGCACTGTGGGCTGGACCATCCGCTTTCTCTTAGCTACAGAAAAAGACAGGATTTACAGGTTTGGGGCCAGGTTATTTCTAGGAGTTTCAGTCATGTTCTACTCCTGTTTGCAACCCCTCTTTCCCAGGTTCAGACTTCTGCACACTTCCGTCCTCTTGTTCATGGACATAGGGCCTCCATGTTCCTGTTCCCAGTAGAGCTAAGCTCCTGGCCTGGTCTGGATGAAAGGCCTTCTATATCCAAAGGGGACACAAAGAGGAGGGGAGTGGCATAAAGCTGAAGGCAATGTGCATTCAGATGTTTGCATTAAACATTAATCAGGCCTAGGGGAGAGGCTGGTCTCTCGTGCTTATACTTGTTCCAGTTCTTTGGTGTGTGCAGGGCTGGCTCTGGGAGGTGGGGGACAAATGGGGGTGGGGTGGGGGGACAAGGTCAGGTGTCCCCTTTGAGCAGCTCAGGGCTCAGGCCCTCACCCTGCCCTCACCTTGGCACTGTGGTTCAGACTACTAGGAGCAAGTTCAAAGAGCCAAGAGATATGGGAGTTTCCAGCAATATCCAGAGAACATCTGGTGGCCAGTCTTTCACCTAGACAACACCCCCAAGCTTTCAGAAAAGAGCAACTTGAGTTAAGGATCAAATGAGAATGATGGCAGAGGACAGAGAAGACCCAGGGCAAATGTAGGGGTGGATCTATCTAAGGGTGTGTGTGTGGAGGGCGAGGGGGTGGACAGGGACATATTTTTCCCAAACAGATTCAGAAAGTCATCAAAGTAGGTGAGAGGGGCTAGGGGCTGACCAACCATCCCCAGCCATTGCCAGCACTTCAAAAAAATATTTTTGAAGGGCTTAAGTATATTTTATATTGATAGTGTGTGAAATAATACATTATAGTTGATTGCATATAGGATGAGGTGAGATATTTGTAAAAGACCTGGTAAAAAAAAAAACACTATGCAGTATTGTACATGAGATGAAATCTTAGGAACTTTTAGTTCTTCTGAATTGTTGAATTATTCATCTAAATTAAAACTGCCCTTAATGAACTTACAGTTGCTCTTTTTAAAAAAGACTTTTATATTTCCCCTGGAAATTCTGCAGAAAAAGAAAAGCAAATAATTGGCATTTTCTATTGACTTCCTTCCTTCCTTCCTTCCTTCCTTCCTTCCTTCCTTCCTTCCTTCATTTCTTTCTTCCTTTCTCCTTCCCATCTTCCCTCCTTCTCTTCCTCTCTCTCTCTATTCCTTTCATTCCCAGAGCACTTCTCAGCTCTGGTTAATGGTGGTGTGGGGGACTGAACCTGGTACATTGGAGTCTCAGGAATGAAAGTCACTTTGTATTACCACTATGCTATCTCCCCTGCCTGTAACTGGCATTTTCTACGTTTCACATCCAAAGCAATGCATTGACACAAAAATCAGGGCCTCCAAGTTTAGCAGAAAAAGTAGAAGAAACGCTGGGTTAAAGATGTGAAATTTCTGAATAAAAGGGTAATTTACCAACACCAGAGAAAGTCAAATGGTCTTGAGAATGTCTCATTGAAATGTGTGACTTATGTGTAGAAGAGGCATTTGAAAATGTTTTTGAAAAAAAAAAAATTCCTGCTGAACTTGACTTCTAGTATTACCAGGAGCCTTGTGGAGATTGTCTTTGAAAATATTTTTATCATAGATGTTGGGGGAGGAGCTGGCTTGGTAACATGATTGTTCTGTACCCAGGGAGGGACCCTTCTCAGAGGAGACAGGGGCACGAGGTGTCTGTTCAGCTGAAGTTTCTGTGTCCTCTCTCTCTTTCTCCCCTCCCTCCCTCTCTCCCTTCCTTCCTTCCTTCCTTCTTTCCCTCCCTTTTTTCTTTTTAAATATACAATCTTTTTTAAATTTAATTTTATTTATTCATTTATTATAGAATAGAGATAGGGAAATTGAGAAGAGAGGGGGACCTAGAGAGGAAAAGCGACAGGAAGACCCCTGCAGGCAGCATTGTTTTGCAACTTGTGATGTTTTTCCCCTGTAGGTGGGGACCAGGAGCTTGAACCAGGGACCTTTTGAACTATACTATGTGTGCTTAACCAGGTACACCACCACCTGGCCCCTCTTTCTTTCTTCCTTTCTTTCTTTCTTTCTTTCTTTCTCTCTCTCTCTCTTTCTCTCTCTCTCTTTCTTTCTCTCTTTCTCTCTCTCTCTTTCTTTCTCTCTTTCTTCCTCTTACTTTTGAGAACCAAGGTTCTCAGTGCCTCCAAATCCACTCAGCCAAGGAACCATGTACTGCTCCTTCCTGTTGGCTCTCGTCACCAATGTCTGGGCCTGTTCCCATCCTAGCTTCACATGAAAGACTTGGAAATTTCTTCCTTTATTTTTTAATATATTTTCTTTATTTATTGGAAAGAGAGAAATTGAGAGGGAAGGGGGAAACAGAGAGCAGGAGGGACAGAGACACAGACAGAGTGAGAGACACCTACAGCACTGACTCACCACTTGTGAAGCTTCTCCCCACCAGTGGGGGCCAGGACCTGAACCCAGCTCCTTGCACAGTGCCACGTGTGTGCTCAACCAGATGTGCCACTACTTGGCCCCAAGACTTGGAAATCTCCATAGCTGTCCTCTGGCCCAGTTCTGTCTGGCACAACCACACTGCCCTGGGGCACAGGCCTGTGTTGGATCCTGCTGCTCTGTACCATCAGTCAGACATCTTAACAAAGGGCAGATACCCAGCTGAAATAGGTCAGGGAGAGGCAAAGCTCAGGGGGCGGGGTGTTGCTTCAGCATTGCTCAACTTTGCAGCTTCCTAGAGTGGTCCCAGACGCTCGGAAGGCTGAGAGCCACTGGCCTGGGAGTCCTAAGAATATCTTGTCACTTGGACTTGACTCTTGGCTCAGCTGTGGTGTTACCTTTGGGCAAGTTATTCGTCATTAAATGCCTTGGTTTCCCCGTCTTAAAAAGGAGAGTGAAGTTGAAAAACAAGATCAGAAGAGAAAAACACAAGTAGAACCTGAACTGGAATTGGTGCATTGCACCAAAGTAAAAGACTCGGGTGGGTGGGTGGGGGAGAATACAGGTCCAAGAAGGATGACAGAGGACCTAGTGGGGGTTGTATTGTTTTATGGAAAACTGAGAAATGTTATGCATGTACAAACTATTGCATTTACTGTGGAATGTAAAACATTAATTCCCCAATAAAGAAATTAAAAAAAAAGAAAAGAAAAGACAAGGAGAGTTATAAAAGCACCAACCAATGCACACAGTGTTGGTTTGAGCATCACTAAATAATAAGAATGTGGGGAGTTGGGCGGTAGCACAGTGGGTTAAGTGCACATGGCGCAAAGCGCAAAGTCTGGCATAAGGATCCCGGTTCAAGCCCCTGGCTCTTCACCTGCAGGGGAGTCGCTTCACAGGCGGTGAAGCAGGTCTGCAGGTGTCTGTCTTTCTCTCCCCCCCTCTGTCTTCCCCTCCTCTCTCCATTTCTCTCTGTCCTATCCAACAGTGACGACATCAATAACAACAACAATAATTGCAACAACAATAAAAAGGGCAACAAAAGGGGAAATAAATATTAAAAATAAATAATAATAAGAAGAATGTGTGTCTCTGTGTGTGTTTGTGTGTGTCTCTGTGTGTGTGTGTCTGTGTGTGTGTTTGTGGGTCTGTGTGTGCGTCTCTGTGTGTGTGTGTCTGTTTGTGTGTCTGTCTGTGTGTGTGTGTGTGTGTGTGTGTGTGTACTGTGCATAGTCAGCCTTTGCCATCAGTTCCATGAGGAGCCTGTCTCTGCAGGAACAGCCACGAGGGCAGCAAAGAGGTGGCAGGCATGTGCCTCCCTGGAAAGGAGGGTGAAGACTGGGGTCAGAGACCTGGGGAAGGGAGCACTGTTGCTTGTTTGCAAACATGGGAGAGGGGTCCCATGGCTTCCTCCAGCACAGCTATTGGTAGGAATGTGGGACAAGGTATCCCAGTGGGGGCTGACTCCTCCTGGCCAGGCCCAGGCTGCTGATGGGAGCCCCCATGGAAGGTGTATTTGAGGTGGGAGGGGCTGCAGGCGATAATGCCTGTGAGTCTAAAGCCACATCCAAGGGGTCAGTGGGGGATAGTGCAAACTGACTGCAAGTCAGGGGTGAGCGGGGCAACCCCTGCTGAGGGGCGCGAGGGTGGAGCTGCCCATAGCGGTGGGGTGGGAGGAGGTCAGAGCCCAGAGGCAGCAGTGTGGGGCTGGGGCTCTAGTCAGTGAGAAGCGGTTGGCCATGAAACCCTCTGGGTGAACTGGCTTTGCTGTAGGAAGAGGGTCACAGGAGAAGACACTATTATTGGGGTGTCAGAAAAGTCATGACATATTTTTCTGTGCAAAAACACATCATGACTTTGCAACAAATATATATATATATCAACCAGGGTTATCACTGGGGTTATATGTCAACACAGTTCTACTGTTCTTGGTGACCATTCTTTTTTAAAATAGAGGTTGAAAAGAGAAGAAAAGAGAGAAGACAGAAAAGAGAGAGAATACAGAGAAGAGAGAGGAGAGAGAAGTCAGAGAAGAGAGAGATAAAGAAGAGAGAGAGAGGTGAAAGAGGAGAGAGAGAAAGAGAGGAGAAAGAGAAGAGAGATAAAAGAAGAGAGAGAAGAGGAGAGAGGAGAAGAAAAGAGAAGACAGAGAAGAGAGAGAAGAGAGAGATAAAGAGGAGAGAGAGGAGAGAGAACGAGAGAGGAAAAAGAGAGAGAGATGCAGCAATATTCTGATGCTTAGGAAGTTACCCCCCCACCACCACCCTGCCCCTGCAGGTGGGGACTAGGGGGCTTGAACCAGGGTCCTCATGATGGTGACCTGAGTGCTCTAATGGGTGTCTGGGGTGAATATACTTTCTATTATCCGAATTTGTCAGCAGAGGCTGTTTCCTCACACCACAAAGGTCAGCTCCTCCTCCTCCCCATAGTGCACCCCTAAACTTGTTCTGCCTGGAAGGACTCTGGAGCCTGCCTGCCTTTGCTTTCTCAGCTGGGGCGGGGGACTAGCTTTCTCTAGAAACGCAGCTGCACTTCTCCCTCAGGGCGTCTGCCCTTGCTCACCCTGTTGCTAGGCCAGCACCTCTTGACTTCCCGTTTGCCTGAGCATGGCACAGGATCACGTGGCCACTGCTTGCTCCCCACCCCCCCAGTGTCTCCAGCTCCTCTTCAGGGCTGGCAGGACACCTCCCTCGTCTCCCTCCCTCTCTCTCTCTCTCTCTCTCTCTCTCTCTCTCTCTCTCTGCAGTTCTGTCCTTGGAGCACAGGAACACCCTGGACCTCAAGGCCTTGCAGGACTCCAGAGAGCTGCACCCTGTTGTTCCACTGCTCCTGGCTCATGTCCCCAGAGCCCTGGCTCTGCCATCCTGCTGCCCTCAAGATGTCGCCTGGCATTTCACATGCCCCTTTCTTCATTCTCTTTTTCCCTTTGGCCTTGCCCCCTCCTTCCCCATCCTGTCTGGATCCTTCAGTGGCCCTGCTGCCCTGACTCCCTTGGCCTTCCACTGGGTCCCCAGCCCCCCCCCCCATTCAACCCTGACCTCATGCTGTGGACAGGGCTGGAGAGATGTCTGGCCACCCCTCCTGAATGCTGGCCGGCTGTGCCCAGCCTCCTTCCTTGAACTCTGTTTTTAGCTCCTGATCAGATTCCACGACAGCTGCTCTAAATCTTTTCCGCTCATCTCCAGCTCGCTGACCCAGCTCTGCCTCCTCTCCCCAGCAGACCTTCTCCGGAGCTGGGACACTGACCACTGGATACATGCTCCTATCCCCCTTCCCTCCCTCCCTCCTTTCCTCTTTCATTCTCTCTCTCTCTCTCTAAAATACATGTTCCCTATTTCTCTTGTCCTTTGATTCTCTTTTATCTTTATCGTTTCCAAGGCTCAGCCTTCTCTCTGTGCCCCACCTCCCATCTCTTCTTCCCCTACCACCCCGCTCCATCTCCCTTCTTTTTATTAATTTTATTTATTTATATTTTATATTGGTTATTTAATAACAATGAACAAGATCATAAGATAACAGGGGTACAATTCCATACAGTTCCCACCACCAGCGTCCCATTCCCTCCATTGGAAACTTCCCTATTCTTTATCCCTCTGGGAGTATGGGTCAGAATTCTTTTTTGGGGATGCAGAAGGTGGAAGGTCTGGCTTCAGTAATTGCTTCTCCGTTTGACATAGGCATTGGCAAGTGGATCCACACCCCCAGCTTGTTTCTGTCTTTCCCTAGTGGGGCAGGTCTCTGGGGAGGGGAGGTTCCAGGACACATTGGTGAGGTCGTCTCCAGGGAAGTCAGGTTGGCGTCATGGTAGCATCTGCAACTTGGTGGCTGAAAGGCATTAAGATATAAAGCAGAACAAATTATTTAATAAACAGGAACCCAAAAGTAGGAATAGAGCAGATGCAACTAGGGGTCTTGGTGTGGGAAGAAGCTAGGAAATCTATTGTAGGTATATTCCAAAGGTCCCATGACTTCAGTAATTTTTGTCTGAGCCCGATAGCTAATAAAAGTATTTCCTGGGAAGAAGGTGTCAGAGTTGAGAATCCTTTCTCCCTTTCTTGTCTTTCACATCCATCTCCTCTGAACCCCAAGGCTTATTCTGATCTTCACCTTCAAAACCTATCAATGTAGTCCTTCCTTCATCTGCATCCCCTCCTCTCTCTCTCTCTCTCTCTCATCTTTTTCATTCCCTCTATTCCTCCCTACTGGGTTCCCTCCTATCGCCCCCCCCCCAACCCCCTGTCCCCTGAACCCTTTCTCTGGACTCATGACCCTGAAACAGTCTGCTCCCTTGATGTCTGTCCACACTTGAATTTCACCCAGGCTGCACGCGTGAGCTCTGTGGCCTTGACCCTCACTTAGCTTGTTCTTTCTCTCCCAAGGCTTATCTCTCCCCTCTGGACATGCTACACTGAATTCACAGAGTAGCTGGGAGCATTGTATGTTGCAAAACAGAACATGGTTAGTGCAAAATAAAAGGCATCCTTGGGGTCAGGAGGTGGTACACCCGGCTGGCTGAGCACATGCATGACCATATGTGAGGACACGTGTTGAAGTCCCCAGTCACTGTCGGCAGAAGGGAGGTTTCATTCATGGCAAAGCAGTGCTGCAGCTCTCTCTTTTTCTCCTTCTCTCTCTCTGTCTGTCTCTCTCTCCTCCTCTCTTTTTTTCAGTTTTTACTTATGATGAATAGTAGGTTACAACACTGTAAGATGACAGCGTCTAGTTCCACACCACACCCACAACCAGAGTTCTGTGTCCCTGCCCTCCCACCCCCCAAAGATAACCACCAGAGTTCTCACAAACCTTAGCAACAGTTTGCTTGATTCTGTTTTTCTCCCCACTTGCAGTTTCTTTCTTTCTTTTAATATTTTTTTTCTTTTTTCCCCCCTCTATTTTGTTCAATAGGACAGAAAGAAATCGAGAGGGGAGGGGCAGATAGAGAAGGAGAGAGAAAGAGAGACGCCTGCAGACCTGCTTCAACTCTTGTGAAGTGTCTCCATTGCAAGTGGGAACCAGAGGGCTCAAACCTGGGTTCCTGTTCATAGTACTATACGCGCTTAACTGGGTGTGCCACCACCCAGCCCCGTTTCCCTCTCAGTTTCTTTCTGTCTTGCCATACAAAAGGATGAAACAAAGAAAAAAAAAGAAAAGAGAAGAAAAGCAAAAAAGGAAAAAAAAAAAAAAAAGACCACCAGGATTGATGGCTTGCAGGCATGAGTGAGCCCCAGTGATAACCTTGGTGGAAAACAAAGCAAACAAACAAAGCCAAAAGCCAAGACCCCACAGGCTGTTCTTATCCACTGCTTATCTCTCTGCTTTAGCCTTTGCTTCCTCCCTATGCCTGTTGAGCTCCCCTCTGCCTTGAGGGCTAGGTCCCTTCCTCCCTCTGGTCAGGCTCACGGCCCTTCAGCTCCTTCTCCTGAGTCTTGTTCCTTGTCACACTGAAGGCTGAGGTTACCCACATCTGAATCATGCACAAGGGCCTCTGGGCTCTTTCTAGAATACGTTTGACTTTGTGACCTGGAACAGTGACTCAGTATCTGTTCTCACATTTAAAACAAATGTTTGGTGATAGCTAGGTTTCTCTTTCTAGCCTAAAAGCAAACAATCAGACAACAACCTCTCCCTTGCTCCTCCTCACCATAGGATGTGATCTTGTAGAATTGACAGTGAAACAGGGATTTCCCAGGCAAAGAAATGAAAAGATACCCATTTCTGACGATCGCTACACCTAGCTGGGTTGCTGTAGCCTCCGCACTGCTTGTGGGAAAGACGAATGCTCAGGTTTCTGAGACTGTCCTTTGACAGGTCGTTAGTCTTCCCTCACTTGGGGGAATTAGTCTGATTTCTCGTGTGGGAGAGGAAATGGTCAGACCGGCCCACCTCTCTGATTCCTTCCAGTTTGATCAAGCCACAGTTCTGGGATTCTATGCTTCAGGCATGAGACCCTCACAAATGACTTTTTTTTTTTTTTTTTTTTTTTTGAGGAGGCCGGTTTTCTGCAGGTGCGTCAGTTAATCACGTGTTTTCAGAACACGGCAGGGTGTGCCTGCTTTGGTGTTGGCGCACACAACGCAGCAGTGTTGGTAGCTGCATGGATGGTCTCACCTGAGTTGCTGGGGGTGAGGGTGAGTTGGCAGAGCAGGAGCTAAGGGGTCTGGGTGGCTGGCTGGGCTCAGTGGCTGTTGCAGGGGAGAGTCGGTGGTTCGGTTGGTGGCATCTGCCACTCCTGGCACTCCCTTCCACATGGTGACTCTGCCTTCAAGTCTCTGGGCTTGTCACATTACCCACAGCAGCCTGAGATGGCTCTTACCCCATTCACTGGCTCCCCCCCCCATTCATCCTTCAATCTGGGGGATTTACAAAGATTTATACCATTAAGAGCAAGATCTCAGCAACATGCTGTATGGGAAAAACGTGTTTTGCCCTGCCCGAGTGTGTGTTAGTTTCTAAGCTCTTCTGGGCAGGGACCCATGGGGTGTGTCATGTCTTCGGTGTGAAGCTTTAGTCCTTCCTGAGGTCACTGCTTCATCTGAGGCCCGTGTTCCAGGACCAAATCTCACTCCTGGCCAATGTGTGTGGTGAGCCCTGCTTTCAGGGCTCATCTTAGATGCCCCCCCCCCCAAATCCAAAGAGGTGGGAGGTGGAGGAAAGTCTATTCCTCACTCTGGCTAGAGAGCAACCAGCCTGGGGGCACTGCTCCCCCACAAGCTGGAGGCCACGTGTTGGATTCCCCTAGATGCACAGGTGTTGGGCAGGACAGAGCATAGTGGAAGCTTTCTCTCCTGTGAACTCACACCGTTCAAATCAGACTGAGGTAGGTCCTATCCATAGATTTTGTGGTTGTTATTTTTGCCTCCAGGGTTATCACAGGGGTTCAAGTGCTGACACTAAGAATCCACTTCTCCTGATGGCCATTTCTTCCCATTTTATTGTATAGCTCAGGGAGAAATTGAGAGAGGAGGGGGAGATAGAGAGGGAGAGAGAAAGACACCTACAGACCTGCTTTGTTGCTTGTTAAGTGTCCTCTCTGTAGGTGGGGAGTTGGAGGGCTTGAACCTGGATCCTTGTGCTTCATACTATGTGTGCTTAACCAGGTGCATCACTGCCCGGCCACCCCATAGCTGGTTCAGGAAGAACCCAGAATAGGACAGGGACATCCCAAAACAGCTGTTTAGACACAGAGGATGGTGGCAGACATGCGGCATCTTTCCTCATTCTGTCTTTGTGATTTGGGGGGGATTTATGGACCCCTTTCTTCTTTGCTGATTGTCCTCTCAAATGGGGACCAGCCATCTGGAAAGATCCACTTCATCACTTGGTCAGGGGTAAAAAGAAGGGGATGTAGACACTGCAGTAAGTCTAGATCTATTTCTCTGTCCACCTGCCTGCCTCCTTCCCTTTCGCTCACAACTCAGTCTTCCCTGCTCTGACTTTCTCCAGGGGAGTGTGAACACATCTTATTTCCAAAGAAGAGTGACTCTGCTCAGCATTCTCCTCCACAACTGCAGGCACTGTCAAACCCTGCCAGCTCACAGCAGGCTGGGAGACCCAGGAGTTAGGTGACAAGATGACATTCGTGGTCTGGGCACCGGCCGCCTCCCCAGCCTGTTCTTTGAGGGAGCCCATCCCATCTTGATACAGGGATTGGCACCCTGTGTCTGAGACATTGCAGATGTGTTCATTTTGTCTGTCTTGCTTTCCCTGGCTTTGTCTTTGGGGTGGGGGAGATAGCATAACTGTTACACAGAAGGTTTTCATGCTTGAAGCATTGAAGTCCCAGGTTCAATCCCCAGCAGTCCTCCAAAATCAGAGGTGTGGAGTGCTCTGACAGAAACAAAAAACAAACAAAAACAAAACAAAAAGCAAGCAAGCAAACAAAAAACTATTTGCTTTGTCTTTCAGAGGAGAAGAAACAGATGAACCAGATGGAAGCCGCCTCTTTCCAGTTCTCCAAATTGTAACAGTTGATAGAAAGTTCCAGAAATGTTACAGGGACAGTTGAATGGGGTAGAATCAGGAAACCAAACCACAGAGAGGAGGGGAATCAAAAGTAAATTTTCCTCAGGAGAAGTGGTTCTGTGGAACATCACAAAAGGAGGTGGTGGGGGCGTTGCTTTTGAGCAAGGCTGAAGTGGGTGGCAGATGTGGGCCTCTTGGTGGGAATCCCAGTCCCAGAGATGACTGGCCTCCAATCAGTAGTCCCAGAGAGAATTGGAAGAGATAGCAGTCTGCCTTCCACCCTGGACATCATGGCCGCCATGGAAACCAAGTTCTGTTGTGACCCCAGCAGGAGTTTGGGACTAGAAGCATACAAATGACATCACCCTGAGGAGGTGCTTCAGAGAAGAGAATGTAGAAAAAAACACAGGGGACTTTGAGCAGGCTGCTCTCTGGCTGCTGCTGCTTCTCCTGGCCGCAAGCATCTTGGCAGAGGTGTGCCAGGTTCCTTCATGGCTACTTCTCCTGGAAACTGAACACGTGTGACTCTGCCAGCCGATAAACTTTTAGACCCCTCTACAGCCATGCGCAACCATTACCAGAGCTGGTCATTGATTATCTTATGGGACTAAACTTTTGATAAGTATACTCAGACTTTATGGACCTAGCGTACTCTTAACCCTTGATGATAAGTGCTTATTTTGCCTTTTACCTATTTCACTCTAACAAACCTTGTATTGTTTAAACCAGTTCCCAGCTCCCGCTGTGAATGCTTTCACACACCGCAGCAGCCACCAAACCCTTTTTAAGTTAAATAACAGCAAAGTTCCAAATACATATGCTAAGTGAGCCAAGGAGAAATGAAGCCTATTCAGGGGACACGTGTCCCAGGTCCCTCCCACCACAGTGGACCACTGGGCTACACACCTGGCCCACAAAGCCTGCTCGTGGCTGTCTGTGGAGCCTCCAGAGGTTGGTTGGGGACAAGATGGCATGAGGGCTGGCAGGCTCTGGCTCACCTGCTGTGTGCTGAAGCTGTGGCCTTGACACTTGTGCCCGCTGGGCCGAGGCCAGGCAGCACTTGTTTGTGTGAGAAAGGAGCCCTGTGTGTTCAGAGAGAGATGGCATCCTGGGGGGAGGTAGACAGATTCAGACAGACTCAGGGAACAGAAGAATGAGACAGTAAGCTGTGGGGATGAGGTGACATCGTGGTGCTCAAAGCCAGGACAGTTTGCTCAACTCAAGAAATGGAAACTTTGGAACTGAGTTGGAAGTTTGAGAAGTCAGTGTGCCAGGGCCAGGCAGAAATCTGCCATCAAAGGAGTGGCCCACCTCTCCCTCTCCTTTCCTCTCTCACTTCTCTCCTCTCCTCTCCTCTCCTCTCCTCTCCTCTCCTCTCCTCTCCTCTCCTCTCCTCTCCTCTCCTCTCCTCTCCTCTCCTCTCCTCTCCTCTCTTCTCCTTCCCTCCCCTTTCCTTCCCTTCCCTTCTTTTCCCTTCCCTTCCCTCCCCTCTCCCTCTCATTTCTTACCCTCCCTTCTCCCCTTCCCCTCCTCTCCCTCTCCTCTCCTTTTTTCCTCTCCTCTTCTCTCCCTTCCCCTCTGTTCCTCTCTTCTCCCTTCCACTCATCTCTTCTCCCTTCCACTCCTCTCTTCTCACTTCCAGTCCACTCCATTCCACTCTCCTACACTCCCATTCACTCTCCTAACCCCCTCCCTCCTCCTCCCCTCCCCTCCCCTCTCATCTGAGTCTGTAGACTGTATCTATGCAAGATTTCTTTCCTTCCTCACAGGCCCGAGGTAGCTCTGAGTAGTCCTGGTGACAAAAAGATCACCTTCCAGCTAGGCGTGTGTGGCATGCTGACAAACCCCACTCCAACAGCACCTCGGCCTCCAGCATAATTCAATTCTGGTCTATGTTGGTGCTGGGGATTGAACCTGGGACTTTTGGTGCTTCAGCCATGAGAGTCTCTATGCATAACCACTCCACTATCTTCTCTCCGCTGTTTTTGTCTTATTTGAACAAGAGAGGGACACACAGAGAAAAATATAGAGACCCAAGCATTGTTCAGCTCTGACTGTAGGGGATTGAATCTGAGAGCTCAGAGTCTCAGGCACGAGAGTCTTTTTTTGCAGAACCATTATGCTGTCTCCCCCCCCCCCCCATCAGCAATTCTTCAGGGAGGTGTCTGCTCAGGCCACATGATGAGGTGGAACCCTGAGCTCCCCTTCTCCTGCTGAGCAGGCAGGCTGGCCACGTTTTTAGCAGGTAGAGAAGTAGGTTTGGGGGTGGAACAGGTAGGTGGGGAAGTGGTGGGCAGGGCAGAATGAAAGCTGACTCTGACAAGGCACTTTGACCAGGGTCAGGATGGACGCCAGTCAGGAACAATGGTCTGGCCGAGGACTGCCGCCTGGCACAGCTGGTAGAGCAGGGCTGCATTCGGTGAGGACGGGACACCACGTGGCCAGGAGGGGGCTCAAGGGCCAGCAGGGTAGAAGAGAACAGAAGTAGCAGCATGGGCAGAAGGGAGCTTTGTGCTGTGGCCATGCTGGGTGTGACCCAGAGCCAGCACACCAGGCACTTTGGGCAGAGTGGTCCCTTCAGTGCTTGAGATGGGCCCTGAGGAAGAGGTCATGGGGGCGTTCCTGATGCAACAGGCCCGTGGGGACACAGAGCCATGACTGTGCATGGACACAGGAAGAGAGCAGCCAGGGAGAGACCTCAGGAGGAGCCGAAGCTGCCTGCACCTGTGCCCAGATTCCTGACCTCAGCCTCCAGACTTGAGGAAGGGAGTGGCTGTCATCTCTGCCCCACCTGTCTGCGGCATTTGTCTCTGTTGCTGGATGGAGCCCTCTAATGTGTGTAGAGGGATAGTTACTGACCAAGAAGCAGAACTAGGATTCAGAGGGAAGCCTGCCAATGCCCACCCTTGCTGATGAGTCAGAGAGGAGTGAGCCAGGATGTGTGTGTGTGTGTGTGTGAGTGTGTGAGTGTGTGTGTGTGTGTGTGTACACGCGGGCATGCCAGAGAGAGCAAGGAGCTGAGGACAAAGAAGAGGAGAGGCTGCACTGTAGTAGGTACTGCAGATGATGGGGTTGGGGTCATGGAGAAGGTGAGCTGGGTGGGGTGGGCAGGATGGTGGGGCTGTCATGGAGCTGATGTTACAGACCTGCTATGGAGAGCGTGGGGCCATCTTGAAGCAGGAAGGGGTTAACATGAGGCAGACCGGGTTGGAAAAATCAGTGGAGGAAGCAGATTTAAAACACACACATTAAAAAGCACGTTTCTCATACTCTACCACCTGAGGAAGATGGGTCCTGAGATGAGTGCAGCCTGGAATGTTCCCAGGTGTGACCAGAGAATGTGAGCTCAGACCAATAGGGATGCAGAGGTTACACAGGCTCCTGTGCTGAATATGGGCCCCAGCTCAGATCAATGGGGTTTACACAGTTAACTGTATTTACATACTTTCCCCATATTTGGGAGCTACTCCCTTCCCTGATCCAGCTTTCTAGTCCTTTTTCCAATTATGACACCATCTCCCCAGACAATAACTTGGGTCCACCTGCATGTTAGCTGTCAGATTAAGGCAAAAACTAGTTTAGCCCTGGGCTCCTTGGAATATACCTAGAATAGACCTACTAGCTTTTTTCAAAGTGAAGACCCCCAAATCTTCATCTGCAATATTCTTGCCTTTAGGTTCTTGATTGGTCAACAAGTTGTTCTGCTTTACACCTTAACTCTATTTCAGCCACCAGGTTCCAGATGCTGACATGATGCCAGCCTGATTTCCCTGGGTAGACAATCCCACCAGTGTGTCCTGGAGCCCCACTTCCTTAGGGCCCCACCCCACTAGGGAAAAAGAGAGACAGGCTGGGAGTATGGATTGACCTGTCAACACCCATGTTCAGTGGGGAAGCAATTACAGAAGCCAGACCTTCCACTTTCTGCATCCCACAATGACCCTGGGTTCATACTCCCAGAGGGATAAAGAACAGGAAAGCTGTCAGGGGAAAAGGTAGGATATGGAGCTCTGGTGATGGGAACTGTGTAGAATTGTATCCCTCTTATCCTATGGTCTTGTTACTATTTCCATTTTATAAATAAAAACAAAAAACACATTGCCTAGGAAGTGACAAAGTGACCAGAACCTTGGATTTCAAAGCTCAAGATCTAGGGAGCTGGATTGTGGTACATTCACATGAGCTCACATGCTGCCATGTGCCAGGACCTGGTTTGAGCCCCGGCTCCCCACCTGCAGGGGAGAAGCTTCACAAGCCATGAAGCAGGTCTACAGATGTCTCTCTTTCTCTCTCTCTCCCTCCTGCCCTCTCTTCCTTCCTTCCTTCCTTCCTTCCTTCCTTCCTTCCTTCCTTCCTTTCTTTCTTTCTTTCTTTCTTTCTTTCTTTCTTTCTTTCTTTCTTTTTTTGCCTGCAGGGTTATTGCTGGGGCTCAGTGCCTGCACCACACACCCACTGCTCCTGGAGGCCATTTTACCCATTTTGTTGCCCTTGTTGTCATTATTATCATCATTATTATTATCACTGCTGTTATTGAATAGAACAGACAAAAATCGAGAGAGGAGGAGAAGACAGATAGGAGGAAAGAAAGACAGACACCTGCAGACCTACTTCACTGCCTGTGAAGCGACCCCCCTGCAGGTGGGGAGCCAGGGCCTCAAACCGGGATCCTTATGCTGGTCCTTGTGCTTTGTGCCACATGCACTAAACCCACTGTGCTACTGCCTTAACACCCCCCTCTCCCTTTCTATCTCCTGTCCCCTCTTAACTTCTCTTTGTCTTATCAAATAAAATAGAAGGAAAAAGAAAAAAAAATGTCCACTAAGATTATTGGATTCATCACACAGGTACTGAGCCCCAAGGATATCCATGATGACAATATAAAAATTAAAGATAGATAAATAAATAAAAGCATGAGGTCTCAAGTTCAATCCCTGAGATCATGCATGCTACAGTAATTCTATGGTTCTCTCGTGATAATAAATAAAATATAAAAACTATGCATATAACACACATAACAACCCTTACTCACACACACATGTGTACATCACAACATGCCTGCAATACCCCACATACGCACCAGGCACAACCACACAAACCACATGTTTGCACACGTCCACTCTCACCTACATACACACCACAGTGCAGACGTGCAGGCTGGGGGCCAGCTGGAGGCATACCTAGTTGAGTGCACTCATGACAGGGCACAAGGACCCGGGTTTAAACCCCCTGGCTCCCACCTGCAGAAAGAAAGCTTCACAAGTGGTGAAGCAGGGCTGCAGGTGTCTCTCTGTCTCTCTCCCTCTCTAGCTACTGTTCTCCTCTCAATTTCTCTCTGTCTCTATCCAGTAATAAATAAAAAAGGATTCTTTCCACATTAAAAAATATCTATACAGACTACACACACACACACACACACACACACACACACACACACACACACACACACACATTTTGCTTTGAGTTGAGCTTGAGGCTTCTAGGCCTGAGCACCTCTGTCAGAGTTGACTCCTGGGGCAAGGGGTGATGGGGGACAGAAGTCTGGAATTCTCTGGAGTGTTTGGATGAAACTGGGTCCCTAAGGCCTATTGTGTCTTACTTGCAGCTTCCTGGGAACAAAACCGGTTTTGATTTGTTTTCTTGTCTCTGCCAAGTCATTGGAGCATGGCCGCCCTCCTGCTCAGACTCAGAGGTTCCGCCTTCAGAGTCTGTGTTGCTCACTGGTTTGCTCTGCACTTCACTTTCAAGTGTGGGAGCTATCCAAGGATGCGGTTGAAGGTCAGGAGCTGATTCACATAGGACTTGGACAGGCAATCTGCCTTGTGCCTGGCCTGAACTGGTGTGAGCCTGCAGTGTAGCTAAGCCCCAAATGTGGATTCATGGTATCTTATGCCTTTAAAAACATATAGCTGCCATTAGCTAACTTCACCTAGCGACACATCGCCAACACTGCTAGGATGCCAGCAGGAAGGGGCCAGGATTCCCAGTGTCCAACACAGACTGGCACTTGTGGAGGGGCTGGAGGGGCTGGGTGGTGCCCCCCCCCCCGGTTGAGTGCACATGTTACAGTGTGTAAGGACCTGGGTTCAAGCACTTGGTTCTTACCTGCAGGGGGAAATCTTTAGGAGCAGTGAAGCAGGGCTGCAGGGGTCTGTCTCTTTTATTCTCTCTCTCTTTTTCTTTTTGTAAGTATTTTATCTATTAGTGAGAAAGATAGGAGAAGAGGGGCCAGGTGGTGGTTCACCTGGTTGAGTGTACATATTACAGTGCACAGGGATGCAGGTTCCCACCTGCAGGAGGAAAGCCTCATGAGTGGTGAAGCAAGGCTGCAGGTGTCTCTCTCTCTCTCTCTCTCTCTCTCTCTATTTCCCCATCTCCTTCAATTTCTCTCTGTTTCTATCCAATGATAAATAAATAAAATTTTTAAAAAAGATAGGTAGAAGGAGGTAGAGAAAGAACCAGACATCACTTTGGTACACGTGTTGCCAGGGTTCGAACTCAGGACCTCCTGCTTGAAAGTCTAATGCTTTCTCCACTGTGCCACCTCCTGGACCACTGTCTCTTTCACTCTCAAGCTTCCCCTTTCTCTCAATTTCTGGCTGTTTCTAGCCAATAAATAAATAAATAAATAAATATAATAAAAAAGTATTTGTGGAGCAGTGAGTCAGTCAAGGGGCTCAAGTGCGGTCCTTCCCACCCCTAAAAGGGTACAAAGTACTCAGCACCACTTGGAATAGATGTGAATCAGCTTGATAATCACCCCCCCCACACACACACACCTTGGAAACACACAGATTTTTTTTTGCAATTAGCTCCAATTTTATTTTTATTTATTTATTTTTATTGATTTGATAGTGATTGACAAGACCGTAGGATAAGAGGGATACAATTCCACATAATTCCCACCACCAGAGCTCTGTATCCCACCCCCTCCCTTCAAAGCTTTCCTATTCTTTATCCCTCTGGGAGTATGGACCGAGGATCATTATGGGATGCAGAAGGTGCAAGGTTTAACTTCTGTAATTGCTTCTCCACTGAACATGGGTGTTGGCAGGTCGATCCATACTCCCAGCCTGTCTCTAAGAGATGCTATTTTGAAACCAGGAAAGGATGAAAATCTACAGTGAGTGCTGTTAGTTAACATGGGGAGATGTTCTTTTGTATTTCAGGTGGGTGTGATGTCAATGAAAAGTCTGTTTTTGTTGGTGGTGGGTGTACACCTACCTGGTATAACTGTTCTTTGGAGTTGACCCAGTAAAATTCTGATGAAAATTTATTGGTTGAAAACTGGAAGTAACCCAGATGTCCAACAACAGATGAATGGTTGAGTAAGTTGTGGTCTATATACATAATGGAATACTACTCAGCTATTAAAAATGGTGAATTCACCTTCTTCACCTCCTCTTGGATGGAGCTTGAAAGAATCATGTAAAGTGAGATAAATCAGAAAGAGAAGGAAGAATATGGGATAATCTCACTTATGGACAGAAATTGAAAAGTAAGAACAGAAGGGAAAACACTAAGCAGAACTCGGACTGGAGTTAGTGTACTGCACCAAAATAAAAGACTCTGGAGGCAGGGAGGGTTCAGGTCCTGGGACATGATGTCAGAGGAGGACCTCGAGGGGGTTAGATATTCCTGCGGAAAATTGAGAAATGTTACATATGTACAAACTATTGTGCCTTACTGTCGACCACTAATTCCTTCAATAAAGAAAAAATATATTGAAAAAAAAAGAAAGAAAAATTTCTGGCTGAGTCTTGGTCCAAGTCCAGTTCATGACACAGATTTCCCCTCCACGGAAAGGTATTTGCAATGAAGCAGTTGTCCCCCCTTTTAAGGAGAAAATCTTGATAGTAGTAACATGGAGGTGTTAAAATAGAAGTCAGAATGAGTCACTAGCAAACTGTTTCTGACTATACAGAAAGAATTGTTCAATCCTTTTTTAAAAGAAAGAAAGAAAGGAATAGAATAATTGCCCCGAGAAGTAGCATATCTGGTAGAGCACACATATTGCCATATGCAAGGACTTGGGTTCAAGCCCCTGGTCCCCACCTGCAGTGGGGGAGCTTCACGAATGGCGGAATGCTAACCTGTATTAGTTAAGATCTCTTTGTTCCATACAAGCAGTGCTGACTTCCACAGGAAGTGAGGTGCAGAAGTGAAGGAAGAGAGGGAGCTGTGACCATGAGGTGGTTGTGAGGCTTGTCCCTATGACCTCCCACGGGTAGATGAGAAAGAAGCTGGTCTCCCATAGAGGAAGGAGGGGCCAGCGGCTCCAACTGGAAGCTACCAGAAAACAAGCAGGTCCATGGGAGTGGACAGGCACTTGCCTTCACAGAGGACACTCGTCTACATGGTCGTCCGATAGGTCTTCAGAACCACCTTCTCCCCACCCCCCACCCCCACACACTACTCGTTCTAGAACGGATGTTGGGGAGGGGAGAGCCCATATAAGTGAGTCATGGCCCAGGAAAAAGTATCCCTTCTAGAAGTGCAGAGAGCAAGGCAACATCCCAGCAGCTCAACAAAGGGCCATTCATGGGGAACAGGTGTGTGGCATTTGCATTAAGCTTGGAGGTCTGTTAATAACCGGGTCCCCAAGCATTCCGACCTGCCTATCAAACAAACCCAGCAAGTCCTATCTCACACACACACACACACACACACACACACACACACACACACACACCAGTATTTCTGTTTGACAGTGAGTCCTATTTTGAGGCCAGAAAAGAGCTGCCTAGGCTCTAGTTTCTACTCCTTCTTGGTAACCACTGCAGAAGCTAGAGTGTATGGAACAGTGGGTCGTGTTAACATACTAAATGCACTCACACAAACACCCCGTCACTCAGCTGGCATCCAAAAATCAAATAATGCTAAGGCATCTAGGCCAACAGGTCACAGTGTCGTGGGAACCCTGGAGTATGCTGGACGTAAGTGATTGATGTAATCTAAATACATTTGTATTAGTGATTTAGCTGGTTTACAGAATGTTAGGATTTCAGGAGTCTGTGTTCACATCCACATATATCCTGCTCCACCCTGCTCCCTAAAGCAGGGCTTCCTGGGGTCCCACAGTGCTGGCTGTTTCTGCCCACTGGAATGCACAGAACCCCAGCATTCTGAGCAACATCAAGCCACTAGTAGTTTGGCTTTGTAGTTTTGATGTTTTGGGCACTAGGTTTGGGTTTTTGCTGATACTAGTTTTTTTTTTTTTCTCACTCTCCCCCCCCCCCCCCCCCAGCACTGCTCAGTTCTGGCTTATGGTGGTGCTGGGATTGAATCTGGAACCTTTGGTGCCTCAGGCATGAAAGGCTTTTGCATAACCATTATGCTATCTCCCCAGCCCACTGTTTCTTTCTTTCTTTTTAAAAAATTTTTATTTATAAAAAGGACACATTGACAAAAACCATAGAAAAATGGGGGTAGGACTCTACACCATTCCCACCAGCAGAGCTCTGTATCCCCTCCCCTCCCCTGATAGCTTCCCTGTCCTTTATCCCTCTGGGAGGATGGACCCAGGGTCATTATGGGATGCAGAAGGTGGAAGGTCTGGCTTCTGTAATTGCTTCCCTGCTGAACATGGGCTTTGGCAGGTTGATCCATACTCCCAGCCTCTCTCTCTCTTTTCCTAGTGGGGCAGGTGTCTGGGGAGGTGGGGCTCCATTGGTGGGGTCATCTGCCCAGGAAAGTACAGTTGGCATCATGTTCACATCTGAAACCTGGTGGCTGAAAGTAGAGTTAACATATAAAGCTAAATAAATTGTTGACTCATCATGAACCTAAAGGCTGGAATAGTGCAGATGAAGATCTGGGATTCTCTGTTTTGTATATAGTTAGTAAAATAACCAGAAAGCTGGATCAGGGAAGAGAGTAGCTCCCAAATATGGGAAAGGTGTATAAATATTGTTGACTGTAAACCCCATCGTTTTGATGTGATCTGGGCCCGTATTTAGCTTAGGAGCCTACGTGACCTCTGCATCCTTATAGATCTGAGCTCACATTCCCTGGTCATGAGTAGGAATGTTCCAAGCTGCCACAATTTCAGAACCCATCTTCTTCAGGTGGAAGATAGAATATGTTGCCCAGCCTCCCTTCAGTGGATGGAATATTCTCTACTGTTGTTGATCCATACTGAGGGCAAGGTCCAAGGTCCTACAATAGACCCCTTTGTGGGCCCCCATAGGACATAGTGGTTTTATTTTTGGGGGGGGGGGTAACAAACATTATTATAGGTTGTAAACTAAAGCAGAATAATTTTCACAAGGGAAAACAGTATGCGTTTTTTGGTTTTTACATTGACAGTACAAATCCTGATACTAACTAGATACTCAATTGTAGTAACTAAAACATCAGTGAATTTGAATAAATAGGTCTAGCATATTTTATTCTAAACCAGAGATTCTTGGGCTGGTTTTCTTCTTCTTATTTTTTTTTAAATTTCTTTTAATAAAAAGGAAACATTGGTGGATGTGGGGCCAGGCCAGTGCTGCAGGTGAAATGGGGCCCCAGGTCTCGTATAATCCCTAATGCTCCCACTACCAGAGTTTTGTGTCCTCTTGCTTCTCCAGTGGAATCTGTAGTGGTTCTCCCATGGTCACAGACATGGATTGATTTTATATCTATGACAATTTATATTTTTTGCCAGTTATTTCCTATATTCTTGCCTTTACTTCCTTTCTATGTCACACCTACTCCTATTATTACTTCCGAGTGTCCTTCCTTTTTTTCCTCTTATCTCTGATAAGAGAAACAGCACCCGGCTTCCTCTGGCGTTTTCCAGGTTCATTTCCCTTTCACTGCTGGTACAAAAAACAAGATTCCCGATGACAAGCGATTTGGGTCCTGGTGAAACTGGGAGTCAGAGTCCTTGGGTCTTCATCTCCTGTCCTTTACTTCTGGGAGTATGGACCATAGTACAGAATGTTTTTCTGTCTTTCTTTGTGGTGGGATGAAACACAGGGCTTGGAGAGCTTTCTATTTCATTTCCCCACTTCTGTTGACTCTTTCTGAAACATTTAGCTCTATTTTAAATTTTTATTTTTAAAAGTTTATTGTTCATTGGATAGAAATAGAAATTAAGAGGGATGGGGGAAATAGAGATGGAGAGAAAGAGAGAGGGAATGAACAAGAGAGACACTTGTAGCCCTGCTTCATCATTTGTGAAGCTTTCTTCCTGCAGGTGGGGGCCAGGGGCTCGAATCCACGCCCTTACACACACACACACACACACACACACACACACACACACACACACCCTCTCCTCCAGCCTTCAGAGTGTCTGAAACAGGAAAGTGTGGGGTTACCTTTACTACTTTACTATCTAAACTGCCGCTCTGGGGCAGCCCCACTGAGCAAGGCTTTGTTCCCTTTGAAACAGTGGGAAGCCCAGGAAGAGAGGCCAGGAAAACCTGGAGTCTGGCCCAGCAGGAAGGGAGAGAGCTGAGCTCTTCAGTCCAGGCAGTTCAGCACCCAGGACTTTCTTAGAATTTACCTGAAAATAAGATCTACTGTGCCCCCACAGTTGCCTTCTGTTTTTGGATTGGTGTAGCAGCTCCTTAAAAAAAAAAGGGAAACCAAGAAGTTAGAATGACAAGTGTGGGTTTCCTTAGTCCGCTGGTGTCCCCACACAGGCAGCAGAGGAGTTAAATTGCAGTAGTGCAAGGAAGTAGCAGAGCAAAAGTCACTGCTCTTTCTTGGAACTTGTTTCTGCCTCTCCAGTTATCATTTCTCAAGTCCTCTGAAAGCCTGCCAAGAACTGTCTGCTGAAGTAGCAACAGGCTGTGCAGCCAGCACTGGGTGTCCCAGTCCTTGGGCGTAATGCAGAGCAGTTTTTACAGTTATCTTTTTAATTGGCCTCTATCTGCTTTTCTTTTAAGCAGGGCCTTTTGGTGGAAAGTGCACTGAGCTGGGTGTGAGAGCCGGGACTGGGCTCACTGGGCTTCAGGAACTCCTGCCTGGTGGGAGGTGGCAGATGGCTCTGACCCAGGAGAGGAGAAGCACTTTTTTTTTTTTAACCTAAAGGTTCTCCTGCATTTTTTAAGAGTCCATGTTCTAGACCTGGGCTTGGCCAACTCTGATCCCACTCCCTCCCTCCCTTCTAACCTCCCTGTATAGGTGATCCACAGGCAAAGTGTGGTCTTATGTTTCCAGTGGTTGTAAAAAAAAAAAAATCCCAGAGAAGATGTCTGGCTCATGTTCTATGAAGATGAAGTGACCTCCCATGTAGGGTCCATCTGTATGGCTAAGGGGGCAGGCAGCAGTCGACCCTCTGTATTTTGGCTACAGCTGTGTTCACACTGTGCTGGTGGCTGGGTGCCAGAGGCCACATGGGCCGTGGTGCCGAAATGCTTACTCTCCGTTCTTCTGCAGGGAAGCCTGCTGGTGCTTGCTAGTTATAGTACCACACAGCATCCATTCTCAGTCCTGTCCTTGTGCAGACAATAGGAGCTCTCCGAGTTCCTTTAAAAAGTTCCTTGGAAGGCTGGTGAAATAGCTCAGGTGGATCTGGTGCTCCGCCAGTGCATAGCCCAGCTTCCCCTCACTGCACTGAAGGAAGCTTTGGTGCTGTGGTCTCTCTCTCTCACTCACTCTCTCGTTCTCTCTCTCTCTCGCTCTCTCTCTCAACAAACAATAAAAAAATACTTTAGGGTGGGAGAGATAGCATAATGGTTATGCAAACAGACTCTCAAGCCTTCATACTTGAGATACTGGGGTGCCAGGTTCAATTCCCAGCACTGCCACCATAAGCCATAAGAGAGCTGAGCATGCTTATTTTTATGGAGGTGGGGAGACAATGAAATAATGGATGTCAGAGTATCTGGAGAAGGACAAAAGTAGAAATGCATCATCTGACTAATATTAAGAAAAACTATGTGCAGAAATACCCAGCTGCTGAGGCTTCTAGGTGAAGACAGAATAAACTCTTATTAATAGTTTGTACAGGGGCAGAAAAGCTGGCTCAGCAACAGAGCACATACCTTCCATGTGTGAGCCAAGTACATGGACTCCTAAAAACGCAGGAGGAACTTTAGATAAAAAAAGAAAAAAAAATAATTTCACAGGAGAGCACCTTGGGTGGGAACAGGTGAAGCTCCACTGACGGAGGAGTGGTGCTTTGGTTCCTCTCTCTCTCTCTCTCTCTCTCTCTCTCTCTCTCTCTCTCCCCACACACCTCAGAATATGGGATTGAAAATTGGGCCAGGCTGGTGGCTCAGCTCAGTGGTGTTACCTATGTGAGGTCCTGGGTTCTTTGTCTGAGTGTATGGAAACGAACTGTATCTTTGTTTAGTGGCGTTGGGAGTGTCTAGTAGACATTTCCCCCAGGTATGTGAACTTGGGAGCAGGTATGGGTAGGACGCAGAACTGACTCAATAGGTTGGTGTGATTCTAAGAGGGTATTTTATGCCTCAAATACTTCAACAGTTGTTATAAAGCTGTTTTAAACATGAATATAAGTGAAAAAATATTCACCGAACTTTATTTCAATTTATTAGTCTTATTTTTTAATTTTTCTTAGGGAGTGCTGGGGATTGAACCTAGGACTTGACATATATGCTTTGCCACTGAGCAACTTTCCCAGTCCACAACTTTACTTCAGTGCTAACACTGTACGAGCTCCTCCTCCTCCTTCTTTCCCTATTTCCAAAGTGAATGTTAACCTGCACTGCCTGAGATTTGTTTGTATATTCCATGCCAAGTTGCCTATAGGCAAAGACATTGCAGGGCAGGGCCAATATATGGTGATGTGCTAAGACTTTCATGCCTGGGTCACCAAAGGTCCCAGGTTCAGTCCCCAGTACCACGTAAGCCAGAGCTGAGCAGTGCTCTGGACTTTCTCTCTCTTTCTCTCTCTCTTCCATCTTTTTAAATGTATATAAATAAATAAATAAAAATATTTAAAAAACAAATTATAGGAGACTCATAGCAGCTATGATAATGGGTTTTGTAGTGTTTAACAAGAAAAGCAAATTTAAGCCTGTTTAAAATATAACTCATTAGAATGTTGGGGGGAAAATAAACATTTACAATGGAATTGAAAACCAGGAAATGGGGGAGTCTGGCAGTGGCACAGCTGGTAATGCACAGGTGATGCAAAGCACAAGGACTTACGTAAGGATCCCGGTTTGAGCCCCTGGCTCCCCACCTGCAGGACAGTCACTTTACAGGTGGTGAAGCAGGTCTGCAGGTGTCTGTCTTTCTTTCCCCCTCTCTGTCTTCCCCTCCTCTCTCCATTCCTCTCTGTCCTATCCAATGATGATGACATCAATAACAACAACAATAATAACTAACAATAAACAACAAGGGCAACAAAAGGGGATAAATAAATATTAAAAAAAAGAAGAAGAAGAAAACCAGGAAATGTCAGGTGCTGGTGAGGTCATGGGAAAAGGGGAACTCTGTTTCCCTGCTGGTGGGAAGGTAGACTGGCGCAGCTCCTCTGGAAGGCTGTATGAATGGTCCTTAAATAGGTAGAAATGGAATTGTCCTGTGACCCAGCAATGCCACTCTTAGACATTTATCCAGTGGAGGCTCAAGCACTTCTTCTTCTAGCGTTTGCCCTTCCTCTGTAGCCAGTCAACAGCGTCAGGCTGAAAGCTGTCAGGAGCTGCTTGTTGCTGGCTTTGAAAGTGACTGGGATCCATGTGGATTCAGTCGGCTAGGAAGGATCGTCAGTTTCCCCAATGAATGGGGACTCACGGGATGCACCACGGGAAGGTCGATCCAATGCAAGCACTAATCAGAAGGGACATATGCACCCCTGTGTTCATAGCTGCATTATTCACAATAGCCAAAGAGTGAAAGCAGCCTAAATGCCCATCGGCATATGACTGGGTACAGAAGTTATGGAGTCCTGGAATACTACTGCTGCAGTCAGAAAAGATGATTTCATGTCCTTTGAGACAAAAATGGATGGAACTGGAGGTGGTTGTGCTTAGCAAAATAAGTAAAGAGTTGCAAGACAAGGAAAAGTTTCACTCATATGAGGAATCTAGAAAACTGATCCAGGGCTGGGAGTAGGTAGCATAATGGTTATGCAAAGAGACTCTCATGTCTGAGACTCCAAAGTCCCAGGTTCAATCCCCCACACCACTATAAACCAGAGCTGAGCAGTGCTCTGGTAAAAAACAAACAAACAACTGATGCACATAGACTTGCAAAACAAAACACTAACCTCTGAATTCAAACAGATTATTCCTAAGACTTTGTGAGAACTGTTGTGGTTTTCTTTGCGAAGTAGGAGGGTGGGGACAAAAAAACGGTGGTGGTGGGTGCAGTCTGAAATTATACCCTGTGATCTTGCTGTCTTGTAGCCTGCCAATAATAATAATAATAATAATAATAATAATAATAATAATAATAATAATAGTCTTGAGTCAATTTCAGGTGGGCTGTGAACACATTTCACACAGAAAGTGAGGTGCCTCTCTCCTTCCCAAGGAGCAGAAAGATCTGGACACGGAGAACATTCACCATAGCTCCTGGTGTGCTGTTTTCTTCCAATAAATGTTAGCGATTCCTGTAGTCATGGTGGGTGGGGCAGCTAAAATGTCTAAGTCAAAATAGATACTGTGGGTGATGGGCGTATGAGCGAACGCCTGGCCGTTTCCTGCCTGACTAGGTCAGGTATTTTTGTTGTCCAGCTCACTGACTTGTAAGGAATGAAAGAGTCTAGCAAAGTTCACAATCAACTGTGAGCTTTGTTGAAAGATGGCACGAAGGCAGTTCCAGTTCTGTAGCACTGGACGGGTGACTTCTTCTTTTTTTTTACATTAGTATCCACCCAACAGAATGATGAAATACTCACTGGTCCTTTGAGGTGTCAGAAAGGGTCAATAAGCAACAACAAAGGATCTCTTACATCTCACAATAAACACTGCAACTCTTCTTGACACCATCCATGATAGACACCATCTGGGATTGGCTTTCACGCCAGAGGTGGCTCATGGCCATGAAGCAGGGTGATGACAGTGGCCTCTTGGAGAACTGAAAAATGTTAACTGGTGGGGCACCTGGTTTTGGACTCTGAACTTAGGAGATGATATCAGGTAATGACCTTTCTTTCTTTCTTTCTTTCTTTCTTTCTTTCTTTCTTTCTTTCTTTCTTTCTTTCTTTCTTTCTTTCCTTCTTTCTTCCCAAATCCTATTATCTTAGTCTCTAGCTTTTGCATGAAGGGTAAGGCTGGGGGGCATGGGAGTTGGGACACTGGAGTGAGGAAGAAAGCTTTGGAGCAGCGGTGAGTAGACAAGAGAGTAGGGAAGATCAGGGCTCAGATGGTGGAGCACCCAGTAGAGTGCTCATGTTACAGTGTGTGAGGACCTGGGTTCAAACCTCTGGTCCCCACCTGCAGGGGAAAACTTCAAAAGTGGTGAAACAGTGCTGCAGGAGTCTTTGTTTCTCTCTCCATCTCTATCTCTCCCCTTACCTTTTACTTTCCCTCAGTCTTTAGTGAACAGATAAATAGATGAAATGTTTTTAAAAGGAGTAGAGAAGATCGAAGGACATGGAGGATTGAAAGAGTAAGCTGTGTGCCATGAATGGATGCTCCATCTTTAGTGATTGTGAGAAAGGTCAACAAATAAGTGAATCTACTTTTTTCAAAACTGTATTTTATTTGTTTCAATGAGAGAGATACAAGGAGAAAGATACCGAGATTAGAGCCCTGCTCAGCTTTGGTAGCTTTGCACTTCCATCCTGTGGTAGTGCACGGGATGGAACCTGGGACCTCAGAGCCTCAGGAATGACAGTCGTTTGCAGAACCATGATGCTGCCCCGCGCCCAGGACCCAAACGTAAATCTATCTCTTGGATGATGAACTAGTGTTGAATTGGACACCACACTGGACAAGATGGCCCCCCCATGGTTCTTGGTTTCACCCCTGAGTTGTGCTCGTTGAAAGCACATAGTAATTGTACTTACTGGGTCAGTAGCCACTATCCTGGTTCCATGTATGTGTCACATGAGCAGGTATGTGTCACATGAGCAGAATGCACTGGCTCTCCATGGCTTCTATTGAAGGAGTGACCCAGTGAACGTAGCAGCACCTTAGATACAGGGCTCTGGTGGTGGAAATTGTGTGTAATTGTACCTCTCTTATCGTGTTGGTGTTTCCATTTTTTTTCTAATCTTTTTTTTAAAAACAGGTTTTAAAAAATATTTATTTATTTATTCTCTTTTGTTGCCCTTATTGTTTTATTGTTGTAGTTATTATTGATGTTGTTGTTGTTGGATAGGACAGAGAGAAATGGAGAGAGGAGAGGAAGACAGAGAGGGGGAGAGAAAGACAGACACCTGCAGACCTGCTTCACCGCCTGTGAAATGACTCCCCTGTAGGTGAGGAGCTGGGGACTCGAACCGGGATCCTTGCCAGTCCTGACACTTTGCTCCACATGCACTTAACCTGCTGTGTTACTGCCTGACTCCCGGTCTTTCCATTTTAAAAATAAAAATTATATATATAAAAAAACATTTTTTTTTCCTCCAGGATTTTTGCTGGGGCTTAGTGTGGAGTGTTCTTATACTTAAAATGGGAACGTTTGCTATATAGGTTCATAGAAACTGTTGTGAAGACTGAGTACCTGAAAAAAATGAAAATGCTTAGATTATATCTAAATGTGTCCTATAAAGGTTAGCTCCTGGCATTATTTATTAATTTATTATTTTTACCAGAGCACTGTTCAATTCTGGTTTATGGTGGTGTAGGGGCCTTGAACCTGGGACTTAGGAGCCTCAAGCATGAGAGTCTCTTTGCTATTTACTCTCTCCCACTTTTTTGTTTTGCCTCCAGGGTTATCGCTGGAGCTCCGTGCCTACGTTACTAATCCATCACTCCTGGAGGCCATTTCTTCCCTGTTTTTATTGTCCTTGTTGTTTCTCACTCACTTCTAACATTAATCAATCAATCAATTAATTAATTTTTTCCAGAGCACTGTTCAGTTCTGATCTATGGTGGTGCAGGGGGATTGAACCTGGGATGTTGGAGCCTCAGGCATAACCATTATGCTATCTACCCCCACCTGCTTCTAGCATTATTTTATTTATTTATTTAATTTTTAATTTTTTTTCTTTTATTTATTTTCCCTTTTGTTGCCCCTATTGTTTTTATTGTTGTTTTAGTTGTTAGTGTTGTCATTGTTAGATAGGACAGAGAGAAATGGAGAGAGGGGGGAAGACAGAGAGGGAGAGAGAAAGACAGACACCTGCAGACCTGCTTCACCGCCTGTGAAGCAACTCCCCTGCAGGTGGGGAGCCGGGGGCTCGAACCGGGATTCTTATGCCGGTCTGCGCTTTGCGTCATGTGCGCTTAACCCGCTGCACTATTTTAAAACCAGTAAAGAAATTTGTATATCCCAAACATTTAAGATCCCAGAGAGCTTTGTAGAAGGGAGGAGAGGAGGTTTACAGCGCTCTGACTCCAATTCTTCTGGGGTATATCTGAAAGAGGTGTCTTTCCAAAGGCAAGGTCATGAAAACAAATGAACGAGAAAGGGTTAGACTATTGATATAACACACTGCAGTGGTTAGAACCACAAGGTCTCTCCACTTTGGTGATATTTGTCATTTAGGGGTAGGTCATCCTTTGTGGGGGTGCAGTCCCATACACGGTGGGGTGCTGACTGGAAGGCAGTAGTGCCCTCTGGATTGTGACAATCCAAAGTCACCGCAGATATTAGCACATATTGCCCAGCGGCTCTGCTGCCTCTGACTGACCGTGAATGACTTAGACTGAAGGATCGCCCCACTGCTCTCACACCTACAAGCTGCAGCCTACAAGCTCCATGACCTTGCCTCTTCCTCTGGGGCTACCTCACAGGATCACTGCTGCAGGAAGCACTTAAGGAAACACTATTGAGCAAGTCAGTGTTCCATCCAAATGAACTCCTCCTTTGTGAAGATAGGAATGCCATCTTCTCTCCTGCTGTAACAGACTCTCACCAGCAAACTGGAACAACAGCGAAGTGGGCTAAGAAGATTAGAGACACAGCAGACTGTCACATGGGCATTGGTCTGCCTTCCATTCATGGCCAGCTAGAAGAAAAGTGTCTCACACATTGGATTAACGGAATGGCTCCAGGCCCTCTGAAGAACTCAGGCGGCCTTAATAAGGGTTCTGGGCTTAACCTTGGAAATCTGGAAAACAACAGGGCACAGTGTAAGCTGTGTGAAGAAAGAACGGAGACCCCCCCCTTTTTTCTTTTTTGCCTGGGCCTTGGTGCCAGCAAGATGAATCCACTCTTCTTGGCAGCCATTTTTTCCATTTCTTTTTAATTGTACAGGACAGAGGGAGGAGGGGAGCTAGAGAGGGAAAGAGAAAGAATTACACCTACAGACCTGCTTCATCGCTTGTGAAACATCTCACTTGCAGGTGGGGAGTTGAGTCTTGAACCCAAAATCCTTGTGTGGGTCCTTGCACTTAGTATTGTCTGTGCTTAACTGGGTGCACCACTGCCTGGCACCCCACCTCATTTTTTTTTTTTGTTTGTCATAAGAGCTGAGCTAAATCCCAATCTTTCCAACACTCAGTCTGAGTAATATGCCTCAGCTGTCAAGCGCCCTTACAGTCTGAGTGCGTGGCCCATCCTCACTGCAGACTGGCCACATCTCCTTGTCCCTCCATCTTGCCTGTGGTCTCTGAAGGCAGACCCAAACTGCTCTGTGTTCTCTGAGACTTCCAGCCAGGAACTTTAGGCAGAGCCCAGACTGGGGTTGAAGGGCGGGGAGTGTCACAGATGGGAGTTAAAATCCACTGGAGCAGCTAACAGCTCGTGATTGATTTTTATGGGTGCATAAATCAAGCAAGACGTGAACTTTAAATTGATTGCAACACGTTGCTTTATCGCTGTGTTCTCTGATTATTTAATTTCTGGTCCGATCTTATCTCCTCTTTCCCAAGATGCCTCTGAAGGCTTTCTTATGGGCAGCCTAAGTCATGCTTTCTTTTCTTCTGCCAGTATTCCATGCTCCCAGGGCTCCTGTGGATGGGGAAATGTTTTATATAGCACAGCTTAGTGGTGTGAGGGACTCTCCCTTGCCTGTAGCGAATTCTTTAGGGTTTGAAGGAAAACACACACACACACACACCAATAACCTTTTTCAATCAAGCTACCCTGTGCTTTTTTTTTTTTCCTATCTCTTTAATCATTGCAATCATTTTAAGGTTTGGGTTTATTTTCATGTTACTCATTTTTTTAAAATAAAATTTCGCTTTCTCTTTTATCCAATATTCACATCTTAACATTTCAACATTACCTTGAGTGTTATTAACCAAGAAAATGCTCGGAAATACTAATCTGCTTATGTAGATTTACTCTCTCTCTCTCTCTCTCTCTCTCTCTCTCTCTCTCTCTCTATTTCTTTCCTGAGACTCTGATATTAAGGTCCTGGTAGAAAGAAAACGGCTAAACTGGAAAGAATTTTCATGAAGAATTTTAGGGAGAGTTAAGGGAGGCAGCCTGGGCTGGGGGGAGGTCTCTTGGGACCAGCTTGGACCACTCTGAGGCTGTGACAGGCAGGTCACAGGGCTGTACAAGTCTGATGAGAGGTATGCATGAAGAGGTAGTTAGTTACATGGGACTCAAAGTCCAGTAGTCTCACTGAAGGACTTTCAGAAGGACAGGGGGAAGAATGCTCTCTCTCTCTCTCTCCTCTCTATTTTATTAGTGATTTAATATTGCTTTATAAGAATACAAGACAACAGGGGTATAACTCCACACCACACCCACCACCAGAGTTCTGAATCCCCATTCCCTCCATTGGAAGCTACAACAGTTCTCCCAAAGTTGCAGACATGGGTTAATTATTATTTCTACAACTATCTGTCTATATTTGTACATATTTGTACCCCTCCCTTTTAAGGTCTTATTTTCTCTTTCTTTGCAAGTCCCTCTCCCTCTCTCTCTCTCTCTCTCTCTCTCTCTCACACACACACACACACACACACACACACACACACACACACACACCCCTACCTATTACTACATCCAAATGTCCCTCTCTTTTTCCTTTTCTGTCTCTGGGTCCTGATGGAGTTGAAGTTCAGAGCCCTCTGGTCATCTTCCCCTAACATTTCTCCCCTACTGGGAGTATGGATCACAATTATTTTGGGGTTGCAGAAGGTGGGAGTTCTGGCTTTTGTAATTGCTTCTCTGCTGGACATGGGTGTTGGAATGCTCTCTCTCCTCCCACTTCTTGGTTTCCTAATGGTGTCTTTGGCCAATTGTGTGACTGGGTCCAGAGAGATTAGCTTTCCTGGCACAGAGGACAGAGAAGGAATGGTTGTGGGTTGGAGAGAGCCCCAACAGAAGAACTGGCACATTTGCCTGTTGAAATCTTCTCTCGATTATCAATAGATGAGCAGTTCTCAGCAGATTGTCAGTGGTGACCGGTGCACTGGAAGGCAGGCTTGCCGATTCTATGATTCCATTCTGGCTGTGTTGAAATGCACTAGAGTCTTCTGAGAGGCAGGCAGACTCTTCTTAGTTTGGGGAAACTTGTCTTCCTCCCTCTTGACTTGTCTTGTGTCCATGTGCTGAGGAGGAGACAGCTACCTTTAAAAACCATCCTGCTTATAAAGCCAAACAAATTGCTGACTAATTATGAACCTAAGGCTGGAATAGTGCAGATGAAGTGTGTGTGGGTTTTTTTTTTTCCATTTTGTAAATAGTTAGTAGGCATATTTTAGTTATATTCCAAAGGGCCTGTGGCTATATTAGTTTTTTTTTTCCCCTGAGCCTGAAATCTGATATGCAGGTGGATCTAAGTGTCTGGGGAGATGATGTCATGGCTGGAAAAAGGAACAGAAAGCTGGATCAGGGAAGAGAGTAGCTCCCAACTATGGGAAAGGTGTATAAATATTGTTGACTGTAAACCCCATACATTTGATGTGATCTGGGGCCCATATTCAGCTTAGGAGCCTATGTGACCTCTGCATCCCTGTAGATCTGAACTCACATTCTGTGGTCATGAGTAGAACGTTCCAAGCTTCCCCAATATCAGGACCCATCTTCCTCAGGTGTAGCATAGAGTATGTTGTCCAGCCTCCCTTCAGAGGATGGAACATTCTTTATTGTTGTTGATCCACGTTGGGGGAAAGGTCCTATGGGGGCCCACAAAGGGGTCTATTGTGTTGTTCCTGATAGAGATGACTGATAACAATGGAGAGAGGGATTTCCTTGAGGTCTAGGCCCATCATGTCTACTTGGGAATCTCAGAACTGCTCTACTACTGCCCCAGCTGATGGGGTGGCCTGATAGTGACTAACTCTCTTTTCAGCCACCAGGTTCCAGATGCTACCATGATGCCAACCAGACTTCCCTGGACAGACAACCCCACCAATGTGTCCTGGAGCCCCACTTCCTCAGAGCCTTGCCCCACTAGGGAAAGAGAGAGACAGGCTGGGAGTATGCATGGACCTGTCAATGTCCATGTTCAATGGGGAAGCAGTTACAGAAGCCAGACCTTCCACCTTCCGCATGCCACAATGACCTTGGGTCCATGCTCACAGAGGGTTAAAGAATAGGAAAGCTTTCAGGGGAGGGGATGGGATATGGAGTTCTGGTGGTGGGAATTGTGTGAAGTTGTACCCCTCTTATCCTATGGTTTTGTCACTATTTCCTTTTTTTTTTTTTTTTTCCTCCAGGGTTATTGCTGGGCTCGGTGCCTGCACCATGAATCCATCGCTCCTGGAGGCCATTTTTCCCCCCTTTTGTTGCCCTCATTGTTGTAGCCTCCTTATGGTCATTATCATTGCCATTGTTGATGCTGTTCATTGTTGGATAGGACAGAGAGAAATGGAGAGAGGAGGGGAAGACATAGAGGGGGAGAGAAAGACAGACACCTGCAGACCTGCTTCACCGCCTGTGAAGCTACTCCTCTGCAGGTAGGGAGCTGGGGGCTCGAACCGGGATCCTTAAGCCGGTCCTTGTGCTTTATGCCACATGCGCTTAACCCACTGTGCCACCACCCGACCCCCCACTATTTCCTTTTTATAAATAATATATATGTTATTTGGTTATACACACACACACACACACACACACACACACACACACACACACACACACATATATATATATATATATATATATATAAACAATCCTGCTTGTTCAGAGAAGGCAGAGCTGAGTCTCAGCCCTGCTCCAGATGGAGGGAAAAAGGACCCCAGGGTGGGGCTGCACTCAGGAGCTTATGGGGTGTCTGACACATGCTCCATGGATGCCTGGCAGTGGCTGTGTCCTGTGTTAATATCTCCCGGCTTCTCCTGCACCACACCTTTCTGCCCTAGGAGTTGCCAGGCAACCAGCGGCACAGCTGCAGCCTGGCCACACCTGGCTGCAGCTGCATGGCCTGGATCTCCTCTGCCTCTGGGCTCCTCTTCATGTGTGGGACGACAGAGAACCTTCCCAGAGATCTGGGGCATGTGTGAACCTGGAAATCAGGTCATGAACAGTCCTGCGGCAGCCCTCCAGCCAATAAAGACCAAGGGACCGGAGGTCAATGTCTCTTCCAGAATCCTAGAGAGAGAGAGAGAGAGAGAGACGCATCCTCCAGACCTTTTGAGGGGTCCCATGGGGCTGAGTGATATATGCTTAAGGTAACAAGCAGGTTAGTAGTACATCTGTGGACTGCCATTGCTGGCCTTACTCTCCCCAAAACAAACTAGTCTATCTTGGTCTCTACTCTAGGGGAGGGAAATCTAGGTGAAGACAAATGTCCTGTTCCCATCACTTACTAATATATTTTTTTTAATTTTTAAAATTTCTTGAAATATTTATTTACTTTCCCTTTTGTTGCCCTTGTTGTTTTTTTATTGTTGTTATAGTTATTGCTGTTGTTATTGTTGGATAGGACAGAGAGAAATGGAGAGAGGAAGGGAAGACAGAGAAAGGGAGAGAAATACAGACACCTGCAGACCTGCTTCACCACCTGTGAAGTGACTCCCCTGCAGGTGGGGAGCCAGGGGCCCGAACCGGGATCCTTACGCCGTTTCTTGCACTTCACCCACTGCGCTATCGCCCGACTCCCTCTTTACCAGTACTTTAGGAAAACTTTAAAGGCCATGGATGCTGGGTAGTGATGCACCTGGCTGATTCTTGCACACATCACCATGAGCAAGAATCCAGGTTTGAGTCCCACATGCCCACTTGCTGGGGGAAACTTCATGAGCAATGGAGCAGGTCTGCAGGTATCTCTCTTTCTCTCTCTATCTCTCCCTCTTCTCTCAATTTCTCTCTGTCCTATTAAAGAAAGAAAGAGAAAAAAAACCTTTAAGGGTCAATTCAAATGTCACCAGTTGCTCACACAGCTCTGTCTCTCCAGGTAGAAGAAATGGTCTACCTGACTCTTCCCTAGTGCACGCACATTCTATTACTGTGGCAGTAGAACGAATCTGTCCAGTAATGCAGTTTTGTGGCCTACTGTCTCTCCACTCAGCCACACTCCTAAGTTCAATCAGGAAACTCTCCTTTCCAACCCTCGTCTCTGCGAATGCTCAGGCAGGTGGAGTCCATGGAATCTATTAGAATGTTAGAGTTGCGTCTGATACTGTTGAAGTCAAAGGCGATAATCTCAGAACCTGTGACTTGGTATTCTGATATTTGTGGCTGTTAAGATTTCAAAGCTAGGGGCCAGGTGGTGGCACTAGGTTCAAGTCCCTGTTCCCCATTTCGAGGAGGTGGGGGGAAGCTTCTTGAGCAGTGAATCAGGGCTGTATGTCTCTCTCTCCTCATCTCCCTGCCCAGTTTCAATTTATTTCTGTCCTATCAGGGAAAAGGAAAAGAAAGAGAAAAATAAATAGCTGCAGGGAGTGATGGGCTTGTCATACGGGCACCAAACCCCAGCGGTAACCCTGGTGGTAGTAAAAAAAAAAAATTAAATTAAATTTTAAAAGATCTCAAAGTTGCAAGGTTCCCTTTTTTAAAAAAAATCTTAAATTTTATTTATTTTTAATTTTAATCTTTACTTATTAGATAGAGACAGTCAGAAATTGAGAGGGAGGAGGAGATAGAAAGGGAAAGAGACAGAGACACCTGCAGCCCTGCTTCATCACGTGTGATGCTTTCCCTCCTGCAGGTGAGGATCAGGGGCTTGAACCCAGGTCCTTGAGCACTGTAACATGTGCACTAAACCAGGTGCACCACCACCGCCGCCGCCCAGCCCTGAGGGGTTTCCTCTTTCAGCTCTTTGCAGTCCTGCGGTTGCCTGAAACTGAGATGGGATTGGGTGTGGCAGTTTGGTCCAGCAGGAGCCTGGGTCTGGGCCACGAGTTGTGCAGTTTCTCAGGGTCCCTGCTGAGAATGGCTTCTGGTTTTTCGCCCTCTGGAAAGGCCACTTCACTGCATTATGGCTGTTGGGCTTTGTGGGTGCACCCGCCAGGGCACAGGGGCGCTTACTTGCGAGCCAAGGAGAGGCAGCCACCCCACTCAAATGTGGAGCTTGCAATTCCCCAAGAGTACAAAACCCCAATGGACTGACAGCATGCGGGAATCCAGCCAGAATGGAAGTGAGTCCAAGGGCAGTGCGTTATGTTCACACTGATTAAGCCGGGGAGGGGAGAATGAGTCAGGGAGGCAGTGGGGGAGGAGGGGAGGCCATCTTTCTCTGTCAGGACCACGATGTGCTCCAAATGCAGAAAGTACTTAAAGGAGTTCTAACAACTACCAAAGGTCAAGGCTGAGAACGACCACGACACACAAGAACAGAAAATGGTGGCGGAGCCCGTCTCTCCCTTTCATCCAGCCCCTTCTTGCCCATCAGTGAGCTGACATTAGCCGGTCTCGGTATATGCACTCACGTCACAAGGTGAGATAAACTCAGTTTGATTTCTTTTATTTATTTTACTTCCACTGTTCAGGTGATCGATGACACACACGGTTGAGTTCAAAATGACAATTACATAATTTCTGTGATTCTTTGCAGAAGCTGTTCTTCCATTTTTCATTTTATCTTTTTATTATTTTTTAAATGAGTGATTTAATAATAATTTACATGATTACAAGATAATAGGGATATAATTCCATACAGTTTCCACCACCAGAGGTTTGTGCCCCTTCCCCGCCATTGGAAACTTCTCTATCCTTATTCCTACACAACTATGGACAAAAATTCTTTTGGGGGTACAAAGGTGGGAGGTCTGGCTTCTGTAATTGCTTCTCCACTGGACATGGGCATTGACAGGTGTATCCATCCCCCCAGCCTGTTTCTATCTTTCCCTGGTAGGGCAGGGCTGTGGAGAGGTGAGGTTCCAGGACACACTGGGGAGGTCGTCTACCCAGGGAAGTCAGGATGGCATCTTGGTAGCATCTGCAACTTGGAGACTGAAAGGTGGTAAGATATACAGCAGAACAAATTGTTTAATAAACAGGAACCCGAATGTAGGAATAGAACAGATGAAATTTGGGGTTTTAGGTGGGAAGAAGCTAGGAAGTCTCTTTTAGGTACATTTCAAGGGGCCCATGACTTTATTGGATATTAATTTTTTAATGGTGACTGGCCAGTGTAAAAGATGAGCAGAAAGATTTAAATATATTTCTCAACTTCTGTCTATGAGTGAGATCATCCCATATTCATTCTTTCTGGCTTATCCTGCAAGCTCCATCCAACATGAGGTGAAGAAGGTAAAGACACCATTTTCAATAACTGAGTAGCATTCCATTGTGTATCTATACCACAACTTATTGAAAAATAAGAAAGAAGGAGAAACACAAAGCAGAACTTGGACTGTAGTGGGTGTACTGCACCAAAGTAAAGGTCTCTGGGGTAGGGGGAGGAGTGTTCAGGTCCTGGAACGTGATGACAGAGGAGGGCCTAGGTGAGGGGTTAGACGGTTACTTGGAAAACTAAGGAATGTTACACATGTACTAATTACTGTATTTTACTGTCTACTGTAAATCATTGATTCCCCTAAGAGAGGGAGAGAGAGAGAGAGAGAGGAATCCTTGAAAAAAAAAAAGATATATATATGTTCATCCATTAAAGACATTCTAAAGGAAATGGAGGATAAAATGATGGGGTGGGGAGTCGGGCTGTAGCGCAGCAGGTTAAGCGCAGGTGGCGCAAAGCACAAGGACCGGCATAAGGATCCCGGTTCGAACCCCGGCTCCCCACCTGCAGGGGAGTCGCTTCACAGGCAGTGAAGCAGGTCTGCAGGTGTCTATCTTTCTCTCCCCCCCTCTGTCTTCCCCTCCTCTCTCCGTTTCTCTCTGTCCTATCCAACAATGACGACAACAACAATAATAACTACAACAATAAAACAACAAGAGCAACAAAAGGGAATAAATAAATAAAATAAAATATTTAAAAAAAATGATGGGGTGTACAGTCAACAATATTTATACCCCTTTCCCATATTAGGGAGCTATTTTCTCCCCTGATCCAATTTTCTGGTCCTTTTTCCAGCCATGACATCATCTCCCCAGACAATAACTTGGATCCACTGGCATATCAGAATTCAGGCTCAGGGGCAAAAAGAAAAAGGAAAAAAAAAACTAAACTAGTATAGCCACAGACTCTTTGGAATTTAACTAAAATATGCCTAGTAGCTATCTACAAAATGGAGGACCCCCCCCCAACTCTTCATCTTTACTATTCAAGCCTTTAGGTCTATGATTGGTCAACAATTTGTTTGGTTTTGTATATTAACTCTCCTGTGAACCACCAGATGCTAACATGATTGCTGACCAGACTTCCCTGGACCCACCAATGTGTCCTGGAGCTCTGTTTCCTCAGAGCCCTGCACCACTAGGGAAAGAGAGAGGCAGACTGGGAGTATGGATCCACCTGTCAATGCCCATGTTCAGTGGGAGAAGCAATTACAGAAGCCAGACCTTCCACCTTCTGCATCCCACGATGACCCTGGATCCATACTCCCAGAGGGTTAAAGAATAGGAAAGCTACAAGGGGAAGGGATGGGATATTAAGTTCTGGTGGTGGGAATTGTGTGAAGTTGTACCCCTCTTATCCTATGGTTTTGTCAATGTTTCCTTTTTGTAAATAAAAAATTAAAAAAAATAATGCCATTAAAGTGGTTATGCCATGTTCCAGGCTTTGAGTGCATTGTGTGTAAGTACACAGTCAAACATGTGAAACACAATGCTTAGATAGATAACAACTGTCTATGAGGATAGCTGGGTAGCTGTTCCTCTTGCCAGTGAAATGTGCCAGGTGCTGGGAATACAGAGATCAAGCCATTGTCTCTGGTCCAGGGCTTCACAGGTTAGCAGGGGATTAAGATCAACAGCTTCCAGGCCAGCACACCCCCACCTGTGTGAGGAGCAGCTCAGAGCATGACTGGCTGGGTCTCACTGAGCCTGGCCACCAGCAAACACAATTTCTCTCAGTTAGCCTCCAGACACCATGAGGAGGCTGTGCTGAACTTGTCACTAAGTGGCTGAGCTGTGATGGCACTTGTTAGGGTCCTTCTTAGTGACTCAGCACTCAGCTCAGCACTGATGCCATGCACCCTTTCCTGCTGAAGCCTAACTGTCACGAGAACAGCCTTTACTTCTGCTGTATCAGTCTCACGAATAAAAAGAAAAGGATCTGTGTGTTCCTTATAGAGATCCCTTCCTTCCTCCTTCCTTCTCTCTCTTTATTTCTTCCTTCCATCCTTCCTTCCTTCCTTCCTTCCTTCCTTCCTTCCTTCCTTCCCTCATTCCTTCATTCCTTTATTCCTTCTTTCCTCCTTCTTTCTTTCTCTCTTTCTCTCTTTCTTTCTTTCTTTCTTTGTCTTTCTTTCTCTTTCTTTCTTCCTTCCTTTCTTTCTTTCCCTCTCTCTCTCCTTTCCTTCCTTTTTTCATTCCTCCTTTCCTCCCTTCCCTTCTCTCTTTCTTTCTAGCTTCCTTCTTCCCTTCCTTCCTTTCCCTCTTTCCTTTCCTTCTTCCCTTCATTCCTCATTCCCTCCCTTTCCTTTCTTTCTTTCCTCCCTCCTTTCTTTCTTTCTTGATTAATAATATATTACAAGACTATAGTGCTACCGAGTATAGCTCCACACCACACCCACCACCATAATTCTGTGCCCTTACTCTCCCCATGGCAACTATCATAGTTCTCAAAAAGTTCTAGACAGTTTGTTTCTGCCAGCCCCCAGGATCCTGTATTCCAGTTCTCTAGATCTCACATATAAGTGAAACCATCAGTAGTTGTCTTTCATCTCTTACCATTTTTCCTGTAAGCATAATCAACTCCAGCTCTGTCTACTTTGTCCTGAAGGACATAGTTTGCTCCATCTTTTTTTTCCCCACGGAGTAGTATTCCATGGGACATATTTTCCATAACTTTCTAAGCAGTCATCTGTAAATGGTAATTTAAGCTGCTTTCAGTCCTTGGCCACATTGAATATAGGGGTGCACAAGTGATTTTGGGTAATTGTTTTCATGTTCTATGGGTAAATGCTCAGAGAGGTATTGCCAGACCGTATGGTAAATTCATTTCTGTTTAAGAACTTCACACAATTCACACCAACAGAACTCTGTATCTATCCCCTCCTCTGATAGCTTTCCTATTCTTTATCCCTCTGGGATTATGCACCCAAGGTCATATTGGGGTGCAGAAGGTGGAAGGCTTCTGTAGTTGCTTCCCCGCTGAACATGGGCGTTGACAGGTTGATCCATACTCCCAGCCTGCCTCTCTCTTTCCCTAGTGGGGAAGGGCTCTGGGGAAGCAGAGCTCCAGGACACATTGATGGGATCGTCTGTCCAGGGAAGTCTGGTCAGCATCATGCTAGCACCTGGAACCTGGTGGCTGAAAAGAGAGTTAACATACACAGCCAAACAAATTGTTGACCAATCATGGACCTAAAGGCATAGTTTAGATGTAGCCTAAAGTTTAGGCTGAAAAGAGAGTTAACATACACAGCCAAACAAATTGTTGACCAATCATGGACCTAAAGCCATAGTTTAGATGTATGCCTAAAGGCATAGTGTAGATGAAGTGCTGGGGGGTTCCTCCATTTTGTAAATAGCTAGTAGGCATATTTTAGTTGTATTCCAAAGGGCCTGTGGCTATATTAGTGTTTTTTTTTGTTTTGTTTTTCTGCCTGAGCCTGAAATCTGATATGCAGGTGAATCCTAATTATTGTCTGGGGAGTCCAAACTTCTTAAGTTAGGTTTTTTGGTACTTCATCTCCTTGCCTTATTGTTATTTTTTTTATTAATTTATTCATTTTTAACATTATTTATTTGGGTTGGGCAAATAAATAATGTTAATTATTTATTAACATTATGTTGGCTCACCCAGTTAAGTGCACATGTCACTATGTGCAAGGATCCAGGCTTGAGCCCCTATCTCCCCACCTGTAGGGGATCTGCTTCATGAGCAGTGAAGCAGGTCTGCAGTTGTCTCTCTTTCTCTCCCCCTCTTTATATCGCCTCTCTGTCCCATCAAATAAAAATAAAAAGAAATCCACTTTCTGCAACCCTTGATGTCCCTTGGTCCATACTCCCAGAAGGATAAAGTAAAGGAAAGCTTTCAAGGGAGGGCATGGGATACGGAGTTCTGATGGTGGGAATTGTGTGAAAATGTACTCCTCTTATCCTATGGTTTTGCCAATATTTCCATTTAATAAATGAATAAATAAATAAATATTGTTAAAAAATGCATATAATCCAACTAAAAAAATAGAAAGAAAAATAAAAAAAGGAAAAAAAAAGCCACTGGGAGTGGTGGATTTGTAGTGCTGACGGAGCCTCAGTGATAACCCTGAAAACAAAAACCAAACAAACAAAATACAAACTTTATTTATTTTATTTGATAAGACAAAGAGAAATTTAGAGGGAAGAGGGAGAGAAACAGAGAGACACCTGCAGCCCTGCTTCGCCACTTATGAAGCTTTCCCCTTGCAAATGGGGACAGAGGGACATGGGGTCCCTGTGTACTGTCATGTGTGCACTTAACCAGTTGCGCCATCACTTGGCCCCTCCTGCCATGTTTAGCAGCCTTTTATTAACATTTTTCTTGTTTGGGATACACAGCTGTGTGCGCAAGCCCTCCTACACACATGCGCGCACGCGCGCGCACACACACACACACACACACACACACACACACTCAATTCCGTGTGTGCATAGCAGCACCCAGCTCACAGGCATAGCTGGAATTCTCACACTTGAGACAGTTCACCAGAATGCGGGGAATGATGGATTGCCTGGCCTGGGTCCTTTGCACTTGGCACCTGCTGGAAGATCTTCTAGCATCTCATTTCAGAGCACACCTGTACACTGAGGGCCAGGCCAGGCCAGGCTCCTGAGTGGGGTTGGGAAAGCTCTTCTTCAGGGCAAAGTCCAGCTGAAGAATACATGTTTCTGTACATTGTTGAGTGGCCCTACTCATGCAGAACTTTGAGGCTACAGGGCATTCCACACCTCGGGTTCCAGCTTCACTGATGCGTCACTGTGGAAGATGGTTTGGTTTGGGGGAGTAAAAATGAATGATTTCACTTGGAAGAATGAAATGCCAGGCCTTTCATCCTCCTTGGAGTTAAAATCTCCCTTTCTCTCTTTAAATAGAAGCAAGCAATATGTTTCTAAGACTTGTAAGAACTATGATGGTTATCACTGGTGGGTGGGTGGGAAGGGACACACTGTGGTTACTTTGTAATCTTAGAGCCTTGTAACCCCCTATTTTAATGTTTAATATTGTTCTTTATCTACATAACCAATATAAAGTTAGTTCTAGTCTCCATGAAGCATTACATAAAAGCCAAGAACTATAATAAGGAATACAGGGTGTGATAAGATAGCAAAGATTGAATGCTCTAGCATCTGCAATATTGATAAGATTTCTTTTTCATCTCATCTTCCCTCTCCCCCTCCTTATTTTTCTCCTCCTTCCTTTTTCTTTCTTTTTTTTTTTTTTCCCTGCAGGGTTATCTCTGGGGCTCAGTGTCAGCACTATGAATCCACTGCCCCTCCCCCATTTTATTGAATAGAGATAGAAATTGGGAAAGGAAGGGCGCTAGAGAGGGAGCGAGAAGGAGAAACACCGGCAGACCTGCTACACCACTTGTGAAACTGACCCCCTGTAGGTGGGAAGCTGGGGCTTAAACCCGGATCCCGGCACGAGAACTAACACTTAACCATGTGCGCCACAGCCCGTCCCCTGTGACTTGTCCATTCCACCAGGCGAGCCACCACCCAGCCTAACCCACCTCCATCTGCACCGTTTACTATCTTGTGCAGCCAGAGGCTAAAATGGGTCGGGGCATAGAATCCACAGCAGACCACAGCAGGGACTGAGAATCAAAGTAGGAGTGGGGGCCTCCGGAGCAGAGCCTGGGCCTCGAGGAGTTTCTGTCGCTGGTGTGTTGGAGGAATTCTCATAGACACCTGCAGACCCGCTTCACCACTTGCAAAGCTTCCCCAGGTGGATTCTTCCCCAGGTCGATTCCAAATTATATTCCTCCATGAGGATAATTTCTGGAACCATCCGTTCCACCCCAGTTCCATGGCTGCCAGTTCTTAGCAACATCGCCCCGCCAGATATTCGTCGGGATGCGGCATCATCTAAGTTTATTTCCCACGTCTACGCTCGACCGGACCTGCCAATATACGCGGAGATCTTCGCCCACCCTGTCCAACGCTTGACGTCTTGTCATCCAATCTGGTCCCCTACGCCTACACGGAACTTCTCTGTTCCAGACTCTTGGAAACAGAGTTGGCAGTCAGCTGAGGTAAAGAACAAACACCTCATCACAGACCCCTGCAAGCGTCAACCCAGCTTTGACCTAGCACGTTATGATCGGGCCCTCCTCAATCGCTATCAAACAGGCCATGGCCGGTGCGCTGCTATGTTCCATCGCTGGGGAGCCAGAGACGATCTGAACTACCCCTGCGGCTCCAGACAGACTATGACCCACATAGTCAACGACTGCCACCTCTCCAGATTCAAAGGAGGTCTCGAAACTTTACATCAGGCTCAACCTGACGCTGTTGACTGGCTATGGAAGAAGGGCAAACACTAGAAGAAGAAGTGGTTCCTGGGGGCTCGAACCTGGATCCTCGAGCGAGTCCTTGTGCTTAGTACTAGGTGCGCTTAACCTGGTGCGCCACCGCCAGGCCCTCAGTTTTTCCTTCTGATCGATCGTGACACTGAAGAAGCAAGTTCAGAAAGAGTGCTCACAAGCCACTCCAGTTTGGGGACTTCTAGTTCTCTGCTAAAGGGAAGTAGCTGGTATTTGAATTGTTAGTTTTCCAAACAACAACATTTTCATTTGATGGCTTTGTTTTTTTAACACAACTTTAATTTTTCTAAGAAAGTGAGAGATACCAAAAAAAAAAAAAAAGACCAAAACGTAGCACACAACTTTTATTTTTTTTTAAGAAAGAGAGAGGTACAAAAAAAAAAAAAATCAAATAGCTCTACCATTCATAGAGTTCTTGCTCTGTCTTTGTTATCTCATGTCATGTGCTATCAGGTTCCAGCCAGAGCCTTACAGACACAAAACAGGCAGTCAGCTGCTGAGGCACTACCCATACTTTGCAAACCTCTTATCTCTTAGCTGAAATCTTACACACTTAGTCCATTTTTATTCAAAAATAATTTAATGAAGCCAAAGTTTTATCCTTTTTTTATTTTTAAAAAGGAAACACTGACTAAACCATAGGTTAAGAGGGGTACAACTCCACATAAGTCCACCACCAGAACTCTGTATCCCATCACCTCCCCTGTTAGCTTTCCTATTCTTTATCCCTCTGGGAGTATGGACCCAAGGTCATTGTGGGATACAGAAGGTGGAAGGTCTGGCTTCTGTAATTGCTTCCCTGCTGAACATGGGCATTGACAGGTTGATGCATACTCCTAGCCTGTCTCTCTCTTTCCCTAGTGGGGCAGGGCTCTGGGGAATCAGCTCCAGGACACATTGGTGGGGTTGTCTGTCCAGGGAAGTCTGGTTGGCATCATGGTAGCATCTGGAACCTGGTGGCTGAAAATAGAGTTAATATATAAAGCCAAACAAATTGTTGACTAATCATGAACCTAAAGGCTGGAATAGGGCAGATGAAGAGTTGGGGGGGGGGTCTTCGTTTTATAGATAGTTAGTCAGTAGTCCTATTTTAGTTATATTCCAAAGAGGCCCATAACTATACTAGTTTTTTTTTTCTTCCTGAGCCTGACATCTGATATGCAAGTGGACCCAAGTTATTGTCTGAGGAGATGATGTTGTGGCTGAAAAGGGATCAGAGAAGAGAGTAGCTCCTAAATATAAGAAAGGTGTATAAATATTGTTGACTGTAAACCCTATCCATTTGATGTGATGTGAGGTGCATATTCAGCTTAGGAGTCTATGTGACCTCTGCATCCCTGTAGATCTGAGCTCACATTCTGTGGTCATGAGTAGGAACATTCCAAGCTGCTCCAATATCAGGACCCATCTTCCTCAGGTGGTAGAATAGAGTATGTTGTCCAGCCTTCTTTCTGAGGATGGAACATTGTCTATTGTTGTTGATCCACTTTGGGGGCAAGGTCCTATAGGGGCCCACAAAGGGGTCTATTGTGTTGTTCCTGATAGAAATGACCAGTAACAATGGAGATAGGGATCTATTCGAGGTCTAGACCTGTCATGTCTGTTTGGGAATCTCAGGACTTCCCGACTAGGGCCCCAGCTGATGGGGTGGCCTGATAGCGACTATAGAGTAATTGTTAAAGTATGCCAGTCTCTTGCCCTATCCAACTTTTGTAGTCCTTACTTTGATGAGTGACTGAGGCAAGTATAACAGGAAGTAGGTGAGGAGGGTATCTAAGTCTAAGTAGACACTATTTCGTTAGGAACTTTATGATGTCTTTTTAGGTCTTTCTACTTGCTTGCTGCATATACTGACTCACTGCAGACTATTGTGCACTTCTGCCTTCAGGTCTATATTTTGCCCTAATTTATGGAAATATGAACGTATGTCTTATCTCATGGAAACGGTCTACATCTAGGTTTTGGAACTTTTTTAAGAAGTGAACCACCTGAAATGGAATTTGAGAATCCAATTAAAGGAAAGGTCTCACCTGAGTAATGAGGCTGAAGATTTGACATTCCACTCCTGACATCTCTGGACACAGTCTGAAGTGAAGCATGCTGAGGTGGTACTCATTGCGTTGATTAGGTTGGGATCGGCAGATGCAATATCACTTGGTATGAACTGAGAGAAGCATGAAGGAAAGTGAGCCCACCCTAGATTTTCCATGACTGGGGGCAAATATAGGCTCTATAGAGAAAGAAGGAGGTTCCTGATGTGTTACGGTTTATGAAGGCAATAGATAGTTATTGCTGTAATCAAATTATTTGGCAATTGGGCTAACTTTGAAAATCCCTTTGTTAGTATTTGCTGTATCATACACAACATCACCATAATTTATGTCCTTTGACATTATGTATATAGCTGTGCTTATAGAGTCATGCCACCTGTTGCTTCTGTTCTCCCTGGTCTAAGCTTTTAAGAGAGTCAACATTTTAACATTAAAAAGTTTGAGACATTCAATCAGGTTTTCCACTCTCATATTCATTAAATAGTGATTTATATGACTACAAGTTAATAGCAGTGTACAGAAACACCATTCCCACCACCAAAAAGACTGTGTCCCATCCCACTCCCCCCTCTACCCCCCCATGAAGCCAAACATCCACCGTCACCCTCAACCCAGAGATTTTTTACTTTGGTGCCCTACTCCAAACTCAGTCAAATCCTGCTTTGAGTTTGCCTTTCTGTGATGACTTTTTAATTTTGTTTTGGATTGAATTATTTTATGCATAGAATGTCTGATATAAACATCAGTCTTTACCATGATACAGAAACTCACATTCTTAGAGAAAACGTTGCCATTTGCTATTTATTCCTCAGTAGATTTCATGTTTAGAAAGAATATTCTAGCTTGGCTTCTGGGTTCACAGGACAGCTAATTAAATATGAGAAATATATATATATACATATTTCTCTCTTTTTAGATATTATCAGTGACTTAATATTTATTTACAAAATTATGGGATAACAGGGGTATAATTCTACACTGTTCCCACCACCAGAGTTCTGTGTCCCCATTCCGTCTATTGGCAACTGCAGTAGTTCTCCCAAGGTCACAGATATGGGTTGAGCATTACGTCTATAAATAAATATATACTTACATATAAATATATACACAAACATATAAAATATATATAACAAGCACAAATTATATAAATTATTATTGTTGTTGTTGTTATTGTTGTTGGATAGGACCGAGAGAAATCGAGAGAGGAGGGGAAGACAGAGAGGGGGAGAGAAAGACAGACACTGGCAGACCCGCTTCACTGCCCCAGAAGTGACCCCCCCCCCCTGCAGGGGGGAGCCAGGGGCTCTAACTGGGATCCTTATGCTATGCTTTGCACTTTGCGCTATGTGCACTTAACCCACTGCGCTACCGCCCGACCCCCATAATAGTGATTTTTTAAAGATAAAGACACAAAGAAGGAGAGACAGAGCGTCACACACATGGCCAAGCAGTGCATTATGCAGTAAGCTATTTTGCTGGCCCAGTGATTAGTGGATTAGTGAACCCTGACAGCTAGGTGCAGCAGTGCTCTTCCTGCCTTTCTGATTAGCTCTGGGAAGGGGAGAGATGAAATAGGAAAGGAGGAGGTGGGTTCATAAAGATTACCTTCTATTTTTTCATTTTTTACTTAGAGGGACAGTGGGAGACGAGAGAGAAAAAGAAAGAAATGGAAAGAGAGAAAGGGAGAGAGAAATGTAGCCATTCTGAGGGCTGAGTCTGTACAGCAGAGCCATTAGTGGACGGACCGCCAGAAGTCTGCCTGCATGCGAGACAGCACTGAGCTTGGCCCCAGGGCGCTTCCACAGGGCTCCCCCGGGTAACACTTTGTACATGGGAGCACTGTCCTCACTGAGGAACTTGTTAGAAGTGCAGATTAGGGGGCCAGGCGGTGGCTCACCTGGTTAGGCACAAGGGTCTGGGGTTCAAGCCACTGCTCTCCACTTGCAGGGATCCACAGTCTGCAGGTGTCTGAGGGTCTACTTCACAAATGGTGAAGCAGATCTGCAGGTGTCTGTCTTTCTCTCCCTTTCTTCATCTCCCTGACCTTTCTCAGTTTCTCTCTGTCCTGCCCAATAAAATGGAGAAAATGGCCGCCGGGAACAGTAGATTTGTAGTGCCGTAACATTGTTTAGGTTTTAGATACAAAACCATAAGTATCAAGAGCTATTCATTGTGCTGGTAACCAAGTATCATTTCTCACCTTTGCCAGACACCTGAGCCCTCTCGTCCAGCTCATCTTCTTCCCCTGCCTTTCTGGGTGTCTGCCATCTTATTCTTGTTCATCTCAGGGCCGGTTTTGGTTCCACCAAGAAGTAGAATGAATAGAGGCATGGGCAAGGAGGACAGGGTGTAGGAACACGACTCAAATATAATGACAGGTGAGCTCTTGCCTCTTGTACCAACATGGATGGACCAGAGGAGACTTTGCTCAGTGAGATAAAGCAGACGGAGAAAGACTAACATGGGGAGGCGGGCAGTGGTGCACCTGGTTAAGCATACATATCACCATGTGGAAGGATCCAGGCTCCAGCTCCGCTCCCCATCTGCAGGGGGGACACATGAGTGGGCAGGCAGGCCTGCAGGTGTCTATCTTTCCTTTTCCCTCTCTATCTCCCCTCCCCTTTCAATTTCTCTCTGTTTTGTCACCTGAAAAAAAAAAGGGTCCTGGTGGTGGCATACCTGGTTGAGTGTCCATATTACAATGCACAAAGACCCAGGTTTGAGCCCCTGGTCCTCACCTTCAGGGGGAAAGTTTTGCAAGTGGTGAAACTGTTAGTACTGCAGCTGTCGATCTGTCTCTCCCTTCCCTCTAGGTTTCTGGCGGTCTCTATTCAATAAAAAAATAAAGATTACAAAAACTAAACAAGATTAATATATATATATATACATACATATATATATATATATATATATAGAGAGAGAGAGAGAGAGAGAGAGAGAGAGAGAAAGACAAACACCTATGACCTCACTCATGTGTGATAAAGATGGAAAGCCAGTGAATAAACAAACTAGTCAAGTTTTACCAGCTTTCCAAGGACTTCTCAAAGAATGTAACCAAACTGCACCATAGGAATCCGTGAGACAGCTCTCTCTGAGCAAGTGATGTGTGTGTCTGTGTGTGTGTATGTGGGGCAGGGGGTACCTGGAATTTGTATTTCTCATAAGCAAGTGGCCAGTGGTCTCCAAGACAGCTTTTCCCCTGTCCTCCGTGGATGACTGCAGAGGAAAAAGTGTTCTATGCTGAGAGAGGCTCAATGAGCAGAAAGGGTTCCGATAATGCCAGCATTGTTTTTCTCTTCAGCAAGACAGGGAGCAAGAATAACATGGGTTCCACTTAGGACTCCCTGTCTGAGCTTCTGAGTGCTTCCACTTGACAATATGGTGTCTGTCCAGAAGCTGCCTAGCACTTGCTGCTGCCCCTGAATTCTGGTTTCCAGTTCCTCTTTCCAGACGGAGAAGCCGAGGCTGGATCCACAGAGTGATTTGTGTTCTAAGGTCACAGAGACCTAGGTCAGGAGCTGGTGGGGGCCCCCACCTTGGCTGAGCTCCTGGCCCTTCACCCCTGCCTTAGAATCGGGGAGGAGGTGCTGAGGAGCTTGTGGGATCAGCAAAACCACACAGCTCGCTCTCCGGGGCCCGCCCGGGGGAATAACAGGAATCTTTATCATCCTTTCCGTCAGAAAGCACTTATTTAAAACCCCTTGGCTAGCTTGAAGGGTGACCTGGCCAGTCACTCTCCATCACATGGCACGGAAACTGGCGATTAAATTTAGCAACCCACCGTGGCGAGCTCAGAGAGCTGTTTACCCGCTCACCCGCCTGAGCGGAGCCAGGCTTTCCACTCCTAAATCAAGAGGTTTCCCCAGAAAGAGAAACGAGGCTTGGTGGTCACACTGAATTACAACACCTGTTCCCATCTGTAACCGGGCGTCCTCAAAACGCCACAGGGGACCCGAGGTTCCAGGCTGGCCCCTAGGCTTGCTGCCTGATGGAGGCCTTTGGCTCTTGCAGGCTGGGAGATGCAGAAGGGGAGGAGCTTGATCCAAGGACAGCTTGTTTGTTTATCCATTTCGGCGCCCAGAGGGACAACGTTACCCAGAGAAAATGTGTCATGTCCTTGCATACCCAGAACAGATTACTGCCCTTGGCAGTCAGAGCTGTGCAGTGATGGCAAAATAGCAAAGAGTGGTGAAGGTGGCTTATAGGGAACCGTGTGTGTGTGTGTGTGTGTGTGTGCGCACACCTGGACCCAGGATGCTTGTCGGCCGCAGAACTCTGCTTTCACATATCCATTACTGTCCACAGTGAGCGTGTGTCTGAACCTGGTGGTTGGTGGTATGTGCTGGGCTATTTAACCAGAGGAGCTGCTGCTTGTCATTTTAGCAGAGCTGTCAGCCAGAAACCCAAGCCTCTGAGCCCCTGGAGTCTAATGGTCACAGCCCAGAGATGTGCCAGCTGGGCTCCATACCTATGACTTGTCTACCCTGTTGTATCTGGCAGATAATGGCTGCCCAACTTCCCAGAGGGCTTGTCTCCAACAGAAGAATCCCAGAGAACTCTCCAGAGGGGAGGGAAAGACTCTTTGGCCCCTTCTCCCTGAAGGTGACAGTACTGTTTTCTGTCACCTGAAGCAATTGCTATGCTGGTGACTTGGGCATCAGCATCTGTCTAGTCTGCTTGACGTAATAGCACATTCCAGGAAAGGGGAGGGAAAAAAATCAGGTGCCTCACATTGGGCCCCTGTGGGGAGGAGAAGGGTCAGAGGATGGGAAGGTGGTAACTTAGAAACCAGAAAAGTGGCTTCTAATTTTTCATATCAGGAAAGGGAGTGATGACCCAGGGGTGCGGAATGACCAGAAAGGGGCCAGAAACTGTCAGAAGTCCACTTACACCGTGGCCCACAACTTCCCCCCCTTCCACAAATCTACCTGTCACAAACCTTTCCTTGGTCCCTGTGTTCTTCTGCCTCCTCTTCCTCCTGTTCTCCTTCTTGTCCTTGTCATTCGTCCCTTCCCCTCTTCTAGACCCAGTGCTCAAGAGTGTCCTGCACAGATGCTCTCTGACTTTGCTGCCAGCCCTGGGCTGTGGAGGTCAGTGTTTGTTCTCCGTGGTCCAGTAGAAAGGTCAGCTGACACTCCTGTGGCCTTGAACCTGAGCTGGTGGTGAAATATTTTCAGTGCCTGCATTCCTTTCTGCAGGAAGGGGACACAGTTGAGCCTCTCCCTCCTATCCTCATTAAGATGATGATTCTGGATGAAGGAGAGAGATGAAGTGCCAACACCCACCTCCCAGAGGGCCCCCTGGGCAGGGTGAGGAATGTCTTCACTGAATTCACCATTCAGATCCTGACCTCCTTGCCTGTGTTCCTCATCCTGCAGAACAGGTTGTAGCCTCGTCTACACTGTGTTCCACTCAAGGTCATGCAAGGTTGGACGCGGTCATTGTTTTGAGACAAAGAACACTTGAGTCCCTAATCTCTGTTCAGCATCAGGATGTAGTCACCTCTGTTCTCTGTCCAGCCCTGTGGGGGCGAATGGACCTGTATCTCGGGGGCCGTGGAAGCCTGCCCACAACCTTCCCCCCACCCCCCGCTGCTGCATCCGCCTCTGAGTCTCTGACTCTGTACCTCAGTCCACACAGATGACTTCTGCATGGGGGCTGGGGGCAGAGACAGAGCCTGGGGGCCCCACCTGATCACGGGAAGCTGCTACACATGCAACTACTTTGGGGAGACCAGGCATTGGTGCACCTTGTAGAGTGACTGTGTGCTTATTTTTTTAATTTTTTATGTATAAAAAGGAAACACCGACTAAACCATAGAATAAGAGGGGTACAGCTTTGCACAATTCCCACCACCAGACCTCGGTATACCATCCCCTCCATGGATAGCTTTCCTATTCTTTTTTTCTTTTTTTTCTTCCAGGGTTATTGCTGGGCTTGGTGCCTGCACCATGAATCCACCGCTCCTGGAGGCCATTTTTTCCCCCTTTTGTTGCCCTTGTTGTTGTAGCCTCGTTGTGGTTATTATTGTTATTATTGCCATTGTTGATGTTGTTCATTGTTGGATAGGACAGAGAGAAATGGAGAGAGGAGGGGAAGACAGAGAAGGGGAGAGCAAGATAGACACCTGCAGACCTGCTTCACCGCCTGTGAAGCGACTCCCCTGCAGGTGGGGAGCCGGGGGCTCGAACCGGGATCCTTAAGCCAGTCTTTGCACCTTGCGCCACATGCGCTTAACCCACTGCACCACCGCCCGACCCCCCATAGCTTTCCTATTCTTTATCCCTCTTGGGAGTATGGACCCAAGGTCATTGTGGGATGCAGAAGATGAAGATGAAAGGTCTGGCTTCTGTAATTGCTTCCCCACTGAACATGGGCATTGACAAGTTTATCCATATTCCCAGCCTGTCTCTCTCTTTCCCTAGTGGGGAAGGGCTTTGGGGAGGCAGAGCTCCAGGACACATTGGTGGGGTTATCTGTCCAGGAAAGTCTGGTCACATCCTGCTAGCATCTGGAACCTGATGGCTGAAAAGAGTGTTAACATACAAAGCCAAACAAATTGTTGAACAATCATGGACTTAAAGGCTGGAATAGTGCAGATGAAGTGTTGGGGGGGCATCCTCCATTTTGTAGATAGATAGCTAGTAGGTATATTTTAGTTATATTTCAAGGAGTGACTGTGTTTTATAATGTGCAAGGACCAGTATTCAACCCCCCAGTCCCCACTTGCACGAGGGAAGCTTCCTGAGTGGTGAAGCAGTGTTGCAGGTGTCTCTCTCTCTCCATCTTGCAGTGTCTCTCTGTCTCTTGTCTCTTTCTCTGTCTTCCCCATCTGCTCTCAATTTCTAACTCTATCCAATACATAAATAAAGAATTTTAAAAGAAAAAACCAGTTTGGGGACTCAGGTGGGGTGGGCTGGATGGGAAAGTGTGAGCTGAGCATCACTGACATGCCCCATTCTGTCTGACTTTATTCCTGCTCCTTTGTGCTTGGCTATCTGAAGCAGGTGCCAAATGGAGGACACACAAGGCAGACTCTGAGCTCAGGATGGCTGCAGCGGCCTCAGGACTTCGTGGTCTCAGCCTGCATCCAGTCTCTCTGGTCACACATCTTCTGCTCAGCCTACCTCAAGGGTACTGCTAAGGAAAAACCAGAGCAGGGCACAGAGGGAGAGCTCTCTTTTTGCGTGGGCTGGTCAGGCTCCCTGGCAGCTGGGTTCTGGGACAAGATAGACCTTCTGCTGTTCCAGCTCCACCCACAGTCCACAGTTCAGAGCTGGGGTGCTCCTGACATTGCTTTTTTTTTTTAAAGTTAAATTTTATTATTGATTTAATATTGATTTACAAAATTACAAGCTAACAGGGGTACAACTGCACACCATTCCCACTACCAGAGTTATGGGTCCCTATTCCTTCCATTGGAAGCTACAGCAGTTCTCCTAAGGTTGTAGATATGGGTTAAATTTTATTTTTACAACTATCTACATTTACCCTCCCCCCTTCTTCCCCCCTGTGGTCCCGTCTTCTCTTCCTTTCCAAGTCACACATACACCTATTACTACATCCAAATGTCCCTGTCTAGTTCCTATTCTCTCTTTGAGTCCTGATGAAATTGAAGTTCAGAACCCTCTGATCATCTTCCACCTGCCATTTCTCCCCCACTGGAAGTACAAACCAAAATTCTTTTTGAGGTGAAACAGGTGGGAATTCTTGCTTCAGAAATGGCTTCTCCTGACCATGAGACATGGATAAAAAGGGGTCTAGGGGGATCCCACTGGCTTCTAGTGCAGGGGGGTTCTTAGCACCTGTGTCTCAAGGTGATCTCATTTTATTGGTAAGAGGGAAGACCTAGAAATAAGTAACTTGCTAGTTGATGCACAAAGTGGCCCAATTTTCTATTTATTTATTTACAACATGGAAATACTGACAAGACCATAGGACAAGATGAGTACAGTTCCACACAATTCCCACCACCAGATCTCTGTATCCCATCCCTTCTCCTGATAGCTTCCTTATTCTTTATCCCTCTGGGAGGCTGGAGGTCTGGCTTCTGTAACTGCTTCCTTGCTGAACATGGGCCTTGACAGGTCAATCCATACTCCCAACCTCCCTCTCGCTTTCCCTAGTGGGGCAGGGTTCTGGGGAAGCGGGGCTCCAGGACATATTGGTGGGGTCATCTGCCCAGGGAAGTCCAATTGGCATCATCTGGAACCTGGTGGCTGAAAAAGAGTTCAGATATAAGGCTGAATTTTTTTTGACTAATCAAGAACTTAAAGGCAAGAATATAGCAGATGATGATTTGGGGCCCTTGCTTTGGAAAAAGCTAATAGGTCTATTTTAGGTATATTCCAAGGGGCCTATGGCTTTACTAGTTTTTGCCTGAACTTGACATCTAACATGCAGGTGACCTAAGTTATTGTCTGGGAAGATGGTGTCAGAGTTGAAAAAAGGACTAGAAAGCTGGATCAGGGAAGAGAGTAGCTCCCAAATAAGGGGAAAGTATATAAAAGTATTCTTAACTGTAAACTCCACAGGTTTGATCTGGGGCTCATATGCAGCACAGGAGCCTGTGTGACCTCTGCATCTCTATAGGCCTGAACTCACATTCTGTGGTCATGGCTAGGAACATTCCAGGCTGCACTAATTTTGGGTGGTAGGTAGACTATGTTGTCCAACCTTCCTTTGGAGAATGGAACATTCCCTACCATTGTTGATCCACATTGAGGGTAAGGTCCTATAGGGCCCCAATTTTCTAGCTCAGTCAGGCACTTCTTTTGCCTCAAAAATAGACTCCCTTCAAAAAAAAGAAAGACAAAAAGAAAAACTGGGATGTGCAGGTATTAAAAATAAAGAGGTGGGGAGCTGGGTGGTAGCGCAGTGGGTTAAGTGCACATGGCGCAACACACAAGGTCCAGTGTAAGGATCCTGGTTGGAGCCCCCGACTCCCCACCTGCTCTGCAGGTGCCTGTCTTTCTCTCCCCTTCTCTGTCTTCCCCTCCTCTCTCCATTTCTCTCTGTCCTATCCAACAATGACATCAAGAGTAACAACAATAACTACAATAATAAAACAACAAGGGCAACAAAAGGAAAAATAAGTAAATAAAAAAATAAAAACAAAGAGATGGAGAACCATCAAGATAGTAAGTTGGCTATTGCACTGGCTTTGCCATGCACACCAGCCGAGTCTGAGTCTGGTCACCACTGTACTGAAGGAAGAGATGAGACTGTTTCCTTTTTCCCCCATTTGCCTGAGATTCAGGTAGGGAATTCCTGGATGAAGGGCAGGACTGGTTTCTTCCAAAGAGAAATAGGGATTCCTTCTCCCCCACACCCTGTCCCCTAGTCTCTTCCCTAGATGCTTGGGTGCTCAGACAGACAAGTCACATGCTTTTGTCCACAGGATTTCACAAAGACTCCGGAAGATGGTTGGACAGATAGGGAGCCTGACCTTTGTCCCATGCTGACCCATGTCAGCCCGTAGCTTAGCACATTTCACCACTGCTCCAGACAGTGCTTTGAGGGCACTTCAAGGTCAGATTGGTGGCTTTGGAGGGGGGGGTTTCCCTGACCACAGCCCTTTGACTCATGTATTATTCAGAGATTCCCTAGCTTCCTATGCAGTTTATGGAAGACTTAATTCCATCCAGGGAACAGTCATGGCTATAGGATGCCTGACAATTTCTTTCCTTTTCTTTTCTTTTTTATTGAGTTATCACTGAGGCTCAGTGCCCGCACAGTGAATCCACTGCTCCTGACACACCCATATTTCTTCTTCTTTTTTTTTTCTTTTCTTTCTTCCTCCTCTCTCTTTCTTCCCTTCTTCCTTTCCTTCCTCCCTCCCTCCCTCCCTGTCTTTCTTTCCCCTCCCTCCTTTCCTTCTTTCTTGAGATGGGACAGAGAGAAAATGAAAGAGAGGAAGGAAGATAGAGAAGGGGCCAGGTGGTGGCACACCTGGCTGAATGGACATATTACAATGTGCAAGGATCTGGATATTACAATGTGCAAGGATCCACCTGTGTATGTGAGGAGAAGCTTCACAAGTGGTGAAGCACGGCTGCAGGCGTCTCTCTCCCGCTCCCATCTTAGTTTCTCTCTGTCTCTATCTAGAAAATAAAAAAAAAAACAAACAAATGAATAAAATATTTAAAAGAGAAGGAGATATAGAGACACCCACAGACCCCTTTCACTACTAGTGAAGTGTTCCCCCTCCATTGCCACTGCAGGTGGGGAGTGGGGGCTTGAACTGGGGGCTTGAACTGGGGGCTTGTGCCACCTCTCAGCTCTGCCAGGCATCTCCGAAGCTCGCTTTGCAGTAAAGTGCACATTACAAGAAATTCATTAGCTGAAGAGCCAGGTGGTCACATGTTGGGCCTTAAAGCCAGTGCCCCCCTTGTTCTGCTCCAAGGTCTATCTTTTCCGACCTGCCACTTCCGGTTTCTAAGACATAAAAAGCACTGTCTCTGATCAGTAAAGGCATTGCATAGCCTTCCCGCTCCGCCACCAGTCACTGGTTCCTCTCCCGTGTCGCTGAGTAAGCAGCAGCCCAGGTTGGCTGCGGTCGAGTTCTCTCCATCCCAGAGAGCACGTGCCCGGGAAGAAACACCCTCACACACCCGGCAGTCACACACCTTGTAGAGTGGGCATGCCACATGCAATGTTCCACTTGAACTCCCGAGAGCATGGTCAGGTAGCATATGGTTCATGTCCAGTGCTGTGCACCCAGCCCCACACCCAGCCCCAGCACCTGTCTCCCCACACTGAGATGGTCTTTACTGAGCACTGGCTTCTCTTCCTACCCAAGGAGTTGAAACCCAGCATCTGCTTTCTCCCCCTGTGGATCTGACCTCTCTGGAGACCACCTACCGATGGAGTCACTCAGCAAGTATCCTTTGTGACTAGCTGGTCTCAATGGTCGCAACGTCTTCTTGTCTGATCCGTGTTGCAGTCTGTGTCTACAGGTCTTTTTTAAAGGCTGAGTGCTATTCCAGTGGTGGATGAGTTAAACCTGGCTTATTCCTCTATGAGTGGAGCCTCAGGTTGCTTCCACCTCTTGGCTATTGTGAACAATACTGCTATAAACATGGGGATAGAACTAACCGAGATATAATTTTAAACTTTGTAAAAAATATTTTTTAATTATCTTTATTTATTTGTGGGATAGAGACAGTCAGAAATCGAGTGGAAAGAAGAGGCAGAGAAGGAAAGACAGAAAGACACCTGAAACCCTGCTTTACCACTCGCAAAGTTTTCCCTCTGTAGGTGGGGGTTGGGGGCTCGAACCTGGGTCCTTGAGCATTGCAACATGTGCACTTAACAAGGTTTTGCCACCACCTGTCCCCCTTAAACTACTTTTAAAACATTTTTTATCATCTTTATTTATTTACTAGATAGAGAAATTCAGAAATAAAGAGAGAAGGGGGAGATAGAGAAGGAGAGAGACAGAGAGACACCTGCAGCCCTGCTTCACCATTTGCAAAGCTTTCCCCCTGTAGGTGGGGACCGGGGGGTTGAACTCAGGTCCTTGCGCATTTTAACATGTGTGCTCCACCAGGTGCGCCACCACCCAGCCCCAGTAACTGAGCTATTTAATATTGAAACCCAACTTCTAATTCTTTTGGGTAAAAATTCAGAGATGGGACTGCTAGGTCACATGTTAATTCTTCTTTCTTATTTTATTTTATTTTATTTTATTTTATTTTATTTTATTTTATTTTATTTTATTTTATTTTATTGAGAGATCTCTAGCCTGTCTCCCATAGCAATTGCACCACTTCACTGCTCAGATTGTTTCCTTTTTTTCCATCCCTCACTGGCACTCGGTTTGATTAATAAATAACCTAGTGGCTGCTGGCTGTCTTCCAGTGTTCTAACTGCGTGTTTGGCAAAGCTGGGACACCACCCAGGCGAGCTGCTTTGCCAGTCCTTTCCTTGAATGTAGAAATCATCAGCATGCCTCTTCTATGAAGCCTTCCCTGAATCACCACCTGACAGGGTCTCCTGAACCGAGAATGTCTGCTCTCTTCTCGGCTCCCTGGGGTCACTTGGTTCTGTTCTCTTGTTTGCACCTGTGACAAAACACACAGAGTATAAAGTTCGCCCCGTTCTCCCCTGCAGAGTGCAGAGTTCAGTCAGCGCCACAGAGCACGCCCCTGCTGCCATGCAGCCCTCCCCACAGCCACCTGGCCACCCCAACTCAAGACTCCCTTCCCATTAAACACTACACCCCAACCCCTTCTTCAGTCCCTGGTCCCCACCACCTACCTCCTGTCTCTGCATGGGACACCTTTAGAGATCTCTTGTGAGTGAGATCACATGGGGTTTCACGACGGGCCAGACTCCCTGAACATGGTGTCCTCTGGGCTCCTTGAGGTCACAACCACGACAGCATCTTGTGACACTGCTGACTCTCTAGGGCTCCCTGTGAGGGTCAGGGGTCCGTGGTGCCGACCAGCCGAGCACAGCACAGTGCTCTGGCTGCCACAGCCCTGTGGGGGGTGCGGCTATGGACCTCGAGTTGTCTGGGGTTGTGGCTGTGCAGGCAGTGACACCCCACACTTGCAGGGGATAATGATGGTGGTCTCTGAGTAGCTTAGTCATAGGGTACAATTCTCTCCTTGATCCCTGAGCTCTTGGGAGGTCCTGAAAACCAGGTGTGCAGGACCAGGTTAAGCAGACAAGCCAAGCCCCAGCTGGGGCCTGCCCCCTCTAAGATGTTCTGTCTTGAAATGTGCCCTCTCCTGGAATCCTGTGGCTGAGACTCTGCAAGGAGCTGTGCTCAGGCCTCTCTGAGCCTGTTGGAAGGGGGCATGAGGCTCATTTGTGTGTGGGCTTAGGTGTGCATGTGTGCGTAAGTACACGGACATTGGCGTATGTGTGCCCATTTATGCATTGCTTATGCACGTGTGTGCTTGTGCACAAGTGTGGATCTGAGTGGGTGTGAAAGTGTGTGTTTGAATTATGTGTGTGTGTGTGTGTGTGTGTGTGTGTGTGCGCAAGGGGATTGTATTAAAACCCATGTGTCTAAAGATGCAGAGTGTGTGTGTGTGTGTGTGTGTGTGTGTGCGCGCGCGCACAAGGGGACTGTATTAAAACCCATATGTCCAAAGATGCAGGGAGGAAGCCCCATCCCTGCCTCTGCTGGGCCTTCCTGTAGTGAATCCACAGACAGGTTGGTGGTGTGGGCAGACCAGGGGTTGCCAGGAGCAGAGCGAGTGGGGTGCAGGCAGGAGCCCTGGGTCTGCTGCTGGGAGTGCTTGGGCAGGAGGGTGAGGGGGTGTGGGGGACAGAAAGAAGGAGGGCAAGGCGGAAGAAGGGCAGGAGGAGGAGATGGAGGAGGAAGGGGAGGGGGATGAAAGGTGGGGGAGACAGAGTAGGGACCCAGAAGGGAAGGGAACAGGTTGCCATAGGAACCACCCTCTACCTCTTCCATCAGAATCCAGTTCCTTGGAACTCCAAGGCACACAGGGTACCCTGGGGCCAGCAGGGTCTGCTCCCCCTGCAGGGGCCTGCTAATAACTTTGGTGCACACAGGCACTGTGACTACACTGCCTTTTGTCCCCAAGGGACCCCCCACAGCAACCCCAGCCATCTCCATGGGGAGGTGACCCCATGCTGTGTCATGCAGACCTTGGGCTGGTTATGGGGCAGAAGTCACTAGTGGTGGGGGAGCTGCCAGGGGAGGGGACAGCTCTGAGAAGTACCCCAGCTGCCTAAGGCTGGCTCAGGGATTGGGAGGCTCTCCAAGGCAGGTCAGGGCTCTGGCACTTCCTCTACCTCCAGCCAGAATCCCTGGAGTCAGAGCCTCGAGCCAGGCTATGCCCAGTGGCTGGGGAGGTGTGGGTCGGTGAGGCTGGGTGTGGAGGCCAGGCAAAGGTTGGTGTGGCAGGGGGAGCCAACCACACGGAGGCTGCCTGTGACCCTTCATATCCTGGAGAAGAAGCTGCTTGCAGAGAAGGTGCTGGTGAAAAGCCCTTCCTGTCAGCAGGCCCAGGGGATGGACAGAAGAAGCCTGATGTGGGAAGACCAGAGAGGGAGTCTGCTGCCCGGGCTGGGCCTCTGCCCTGGTCTCTGACAGTCATCTGGCTTCACGTATTCCTTCTCTAACAGGTGCAGCTGTTAGAGAACATGACATTAACCCACCTCCCCAAAGACCAGACTCATGCCCCTCTCCTCTATCCTGCTGCCTTCCCACTGCCAGGAATACCCTGCCCACACCTCCATCGTCTCCTGTTGGGACTTCTGGGGTCCCTTGAGGGACCCCCATGTTCTAGGTCAGTGCTGGGCTACTCAGAATGAGGCTGGGAGAAGCCTACTTCTCTCCCTCCTTCCAGGGGCACTGCCCTGCTCTGAACTCCAGACCTGTTACCACTGATTTTAGAGGTGCTTTAGACTAGAAATAGAAGGTACTAGATTTTAGTAGGTCAGTTTCCACTCAGGATGAGGACACTTGATGTCAGTTCCTGTGAGTGTGTGTTTGTTCACCCTTAATCTTCCCACCAAAGTCTACTTACTCCCTGCCCAATTGTTCTCCATCTCAAATACCTGTTAGCTCTCCCTCTCTCTCACTCTCCCTCCCTCCTCTCTCTCTTTCCTTATCTCTCTCCCTTTTTCTCTCTCACCCTCTCTCCTCTCTCTCCCTTTCTCTCTTTTTCCTTTTCTCTCCCTCTCTCCCTTTTCTTTCTCCCCCTCTATTTCCCTCCTTCTCTCCCCCTCCCACTCTTCCTTCCTCTCTCTCTCTCCCTCTTTCTCTCCACTTCCCTCTCTCCCCTTTCTCTTCCTCCCTTCTCTATCTCCACCTCTGCACTCTCATTTCCTCCTTTCTCCCTCTCTCTCCCTTTCTCTCCTTCCCCCCTCCCCCCTCTCCTCCCCTCCCCCTGCAGTTGGTGGGCATGTAGCCACACCCTCCACTATAGCCAGCTTCTCTCTGCCACTGTATCTACAAGAGCAGGGCTGAGTGTGCTCTGATATTCACCGTTTTCACAGAGAAACAGCCCTGCCCTAATGGATCCATGTGGGGTTTCAGCAGGGTTATTGGCTCATTCCTCCAGCAGCTGCTCCCTCCCTCCATCTGCCCTCAGCCAGGGTCTGGGGGCACTTGGCTCCCATGTGCTCACCAGCTCCTCCTCCTCCCAGGGCAGATCTGAAGTGTGTGTGTGTGTGTGTGTGTGTGTGTGTGTGCACGTGTGTGTGTGCCTGTGTGTGTGTCTGTCTCTGTGTGCCTGTGTATGTATCTGTGTGCCCGTGTATGTGTGTGTGTCTCTGTGTGTATCTCTGTGTGTGTGCATGTGTCTGTGTGTGCCTGTGTGTGTTTGTCTGTGTGTGTGTCTGTGTCTCTGTGTGTGCGTGTGTCTGTGTGTGCCTGTGTGTGTTTGTCTGTGTGTGTGTCTATGTGTGTGTCTGTATGTGTGTGTCTCTGTGTGTGTGTCTATGTGTGTATGTGTCTCTGTGTCTGTGTGTGTGTGTTTCTGCCTATGGCCCTCCTGCAGCTGGTGCCAGACTCTGTCACATGAGGCTGCCAAGTGCCCTGGGTCTCCATAGCCCAGTCCTCCTGAGGGTCCAGCTGTGTTCTGCTTCGTCTTCTGGGAATGGTCTTTCTCTGTCCCTCACCTGGCCTGCCTGTGTCTGCATGGCTCAGCAGAACCCCTTGAACTTTCTTTTTTCCTTTTCCTTTTTTAAAAATTATCTTTATGGAGTGGATAGAGACAGCCAGAAATCAAGAAGGTAAAGGAGGTGATAGTGAGGGAGAGACAGAGAGATACCTGTAGCACTGTTTCACCACTTGCAAAGCTTTCTCCCTGAAGGTGGGGACTGGGGGCTCAAAACCTGGGTCCTCACACATTATAATATGTGCACTCAGTCAGGTGTGCCACCGCCTGGCCTGATGAGCTTTCTCTACGTGCCTTCAGTGCACTCTAGAACCTTTCATCACAAGATATGTCACACTATGTGGCAATCTTATTCATCCATCCATTCATTCATTCATTCATATATTCAGTCATCCATCCATCCATTCATTCTGTGTGCCAGTTACTTATCTAAGTATGTTGGATAAGGAAAAGAAAGAAGAGAAGGGGAAGGGGGAGGAAGAGACAGGAAGATCCCAAGTTCCCTGTCATCTCTAAGGCTTACTTAATAGTGGGGAGGGCCTAGAAATTAACTTGGATTAGAAAATGGGACAGAGGGTATCAGGGATGAGGAAGTCTCAAAGAGAGAAAAAAAAAAACTTCAGGAAAAAAGTGAGAGAGGTTCTTAGAGTGTTGACATCCCCGGTGAGGCAACAGACTTGCTGGAAGCTTCACAGGAAGTGAAGGTGACTTTGGAGGACAGGGAAGGAGCCACACTGATATCTGGAGAACCTTCTGGAGAAAGAAGGATAGCTTAATTTGAAGATTCTGAAGCAGGAGCACACCCATCTGGTTTGTTAGCACATGAGGCTAATGTAGATTCAGGAGGGTGGGGGGCAATGGGGAAAGAAGAGGAGGAGAAGGAAGAGAAAGAGGAGGTGGAGGAGGAAAAGGAGGAGAAAGAGGAAGAGGAGGGGGAAGAGGAAGAGGAGGGGGAAGAGGAAGAGGAGGAGGAAGAGGAGGAGGACAGAAAGGCCAGAGTGACAGTTAGCGGTATTTATATACTTACATTATATTTCAGACTACTCTCTGCCCTTTCCAGCTTTCTGGTCCTATTCTCAACTCTGACACCATTTTCCCAGACTATATATATATATATATATATATTGCATCTAGGGTTATTGCTAGGGCTCAGTGCCTGAACTACTAACCCACTGTTCCTGGAGGCCATATTTTCCATTTTGTTGTTATTGTTGTTGATTTTATTGCTGTTGGATATGACAAAGAGAAATCAAGAGAGGAGGGGAAGATAGACAGGGAGGAGAGAAATATGACACCTGCAGACCTGCTTCACTGCCTGTGAAGTGACTCCCCTGCAGGTGGGGAGCCGGGGGATCGAACCAGGACTTGCTCTTCATGCCATGTGCACTTAACATGCAGCACTACCACCCAACCCCTCCCCCCAGATTACTTTTAGCACCCTTGCTTGTTTTCTGCCAGGCTCAGGCAAAAATTATTAAAGTCCTGGGCCTCTTGGAATATACCTAAAATACACTTCCTAGCTTTGTCCCTCACAAAAGATCCTTAGTTCCATTTGCTCTATTCTTGCCTTTAGGTTTCTGTTTACTAAACAATTTATTCTGCTTTATACCTTAATGCTTTTCAGCCACCAAGGTCCAGATGCTACCATGATGGCATCCTGACTTCCCTGGGCAGATGACCCCACCAATATGTCCTGGAACCTCCTCTCCCCAGACCCCTGCCCCAGTAGGGAAAAAGAGATACAGGATGGGAGTATGGATCCACCTGCCAGTTCCCATGTCAAACAGAGAAGCAATTACAGAAGCCAGACCTTCCACCTTCTGCTCCTCATAAAGAATTTGAGGGCAGGGAGAGTTCAGGTCCTGGAACAGAATGGTGGAGAACCTATCGGGGGTTAATTGTTGTGTGGAAAATCTAGGAATGCTATACATGTACAGTATATTGTATTTACTGTTCACTGTAAAACATTAATCTCTCAATAAAGATATTTTTAAAAAAGAAAGGGGAAAAAAAAAAAGAATTTTGGTCCATACTCCCAGAGGGATAAAGAATAGGGAAGCTTTTAGTGGAGGAGATGGAATGGGAACTCTGATGGACTGTATGGAATTGCATAACTAAATCACGAAAGAAAGAAAGAAAGAGAAAGAAAGAAAGAAAGAAAGAAAGAAAGAAAGAAAGAAAGGGCAGAGTGAGTAGGGAAAACCTTGTTGGGGACCTGGAGACAACCCTGGGCTTCACTTGGGGGCCACAGGGGCCCCTGCAGTGCGCTTGAGAGGAGGAGCCAGAGGTGGGTGAGTGCTCCTTGAGTCTTATAGCTGCAGTAGAGGCTATGCTCATCTCCCTGGAGGGCGGCTGACATCCCATCCTATTGACCTTTGTTCCTGAGACTCAGCACCTCAATCAATAGAGCACGCATGAGTGACACGTCTTCCAGCAGCCAGAGCCAGGCTCCCACAGGCTCTGCAGGTCTTCTGACTATTGAAGGAAAGTTTTGGTAGCTTGTGCTTGTCCCTGCCAAGTCCCTGGGGCTCTTAGCTGCCTGCATGAACATCACTATGGCAGCAATATACAGCCAAACCAGTTTTCCTTGTTACCACAGAAAGGATTGCTTCAAGGATCAGTGTCACTGGAGGGAGGAGCCTGGGGTATATCAGGAGCACTGTCCTCACACACTGATGGGCTCTGTGACACAGGAAGCCACAGTGAGTCACTCACCAACTGTAGGTGCAGGAGGGAGAGGGTAGGACTCAGGATCTAAAACGGTCCTTGTGATGAGAGAGAGAGAGAGAGAGAGAGAGAGAGAAGGGGAAGGGAGAGGGAGAGGGAGATTGAGAGAGAGGGAGAGGAAGGGGGAGAGGGAGAGGGAGAGAGAGAGAGGGAGGGGAGAGGGAGAAAGAGGGGGGAGAAAGAGAGAGGGAGGGAGAGGGAGGGGCAGGGGAGGGGGAGAGGGAGAAAGGGGAGAGAGAGAGAGAGAGAGAACAGGGAGCTGGGAAAGGCCTTGTCCTTGTGTCAGTCAAGAGAGCAGCTGAATTCAGTGGAATTGAAGCTAGGGGCTTTTGGAGTGGGGAACACCCACCACTCTTGAGTTGAAAGTGTGAAGCAGTTGCCCCCCTAATTCACAAGCAGTCTGAGAAGCTGCTCTATTGACAGAAGGATGATAGCAGGTGACAATATCTGAGAGTGGGACAGTGAAAAGGGGGGCTGGGGAGACAGCATAAGGTTATGTTAAAGGACTTTTATGCCTGAGAAACCAAAGGCTCCATGTTCAGTTCCCAGCTCTGCCATAAGCCAGTCTTCTGTTATCTATCTATCTATCTATCTATCTATCTATCTATCTATCTATCTATCTATCTCTGTATTTTCCCCACTGTCTCTCTTCCATTAAAATAAATAAATAAATACTAATGTAGTCATGGGCCTTTTGAAATGTAACTAAAATAGGCCTACCAGCTATCTTCAAAACAGAGACTCCAAATCTTCATCTGCACTATTCCAGCCTTTAGGTTCTTGATTAGTCAACAATTTGTTTAGCTCTATATATTAACTCTTTTTTCAGCCACCAGGTTCCAGATGCTACCATGATGCCAACTGGACCTACCTAGGCAGATGGCCCCACCAATATGTCCTGGAGCCCTGCTTCCCTGGAACCCCACCTCACTAGGGAAAGAGAGGCTGGGAGTATGGATTGACCTGCCAATGCCCATGTTCAGCAAGGAAGCAATTAAAGAAGCCAGACCTTCCACCTTCTTCATCCCACAATGACCTTGGGTCCAGACTCCCAGAGGGAATAAAGAATAGGAAAGCTATCAAGGGAAGGGGATGGGATATGGAGTTCTGGTGGTGGGAACTGTGTGGAATTGTACACCTCTTATCCTATGGTTTAGTCAATGTTTCCTTTTTATAAATAAAAATAAATAAAATATTTAAAGAGAGAGAGAGAGACACTCCTCAAACTGCATGAGGCCACTCCCAGGGTCTCACATGTACCCTCTTGGGTCCTGGGTCCTGGATCATGGGTAACGCCACCCTCCTCCAGTGAGTTCATGAGGAGGGTGAGAGGATGAAGGAACACTGGTGAGCACTGAGGGTAGTGGACTGAGTCCAGGAACTCTTGGGCACCATTCTTAACCTGTTTGTGCCTCAGTTTCTACATTTATAATCTAGGGAAAATAATAATAACACTAGTAACAAATGGATAGTTTTTTTTTTCTTGGCTTATTCTAAGAGAGGGTTAAATGAGACCAGACATTTAAAGACACAGATAAAAAGCTGATTCTTAGTAAGTACCTGATAGGTTAGGTGTTACCATTACAGAGATACAGTTCCCACCTCCGTTTGCGTGTGCCTGGCCTCTTCCTACTTTGGAACAGTTGCAGACTTGTGCATGTGCTTCTCCCTTTGTTTGCTTGCTCATTCAGTGACTCCCATTAGTGTTCAAGAAAAGAAGTAACATAACAACACCTTCTGCATGTATGTTTGAAATCTCCCTTTCTCCTTTTCTCTTTCCCTTCCTCCTTCTTCCTTTCCTCCCTTCTTTCCTCCCTTCTTTCCTTCCTTCCTTCCTTCCTCCTTCCTTCCTTCCTTCCTTCCTTCCTCCTTCCTTCCTTCCTTCCTTCCTCCTTCCTTCCTTCCTTCCTCCTTCCTTCCTTCCTTCCTTCCTTCCTTCCTTCCTTCCTCCTTCCTTCCTTCCTTCCTTCCTTCCTTCCTTCCTTCCTTCCTTCCTTCCTTCCTTCCTTCCTTCCTTCCTTCCTTCCTTCCTTCCTCCTTCCTTCCTTCCTTCCTCCTTCCTTCCTTCCTTCCTCCTTCCTTCCTTCCTCCTTCCTTCCTTCCTTCCTTCCTCCTTCCTCCTTCCTTCCTTCCTTCCTTCCTTCTTTCCTCCCTTCTTTCCTCCCTTCTTTCCTTCCTTCCTTCCTTCCTTCCTTCCTTCCTTCCTTCCTCTTCTTTTTTCTCCCATCCTTCCTTCCTCTGTTCCTTCCCTCCTCCTCCTCCTTCTCCTCTCCTCCTCCTTCTTCTCTCTCCCCTCCCTCTCTCCCTCTCTCTTTCTCTCACTAGAGTTATCACTGGAACTCAGTGTCTGCATGAGTCCATCACTCCCTACAGTCTTCTCTCTTTCTTTTTGATAGAGGGTAACAGACAGAGAGAAGAAGGAGAGAAAATGAGGGACCGTGCGGCACTACTCCCCATTTCTCTCAAAGTTTCCGACCTTCTAGGTCTTCCTGTGTAATAGCCCTGGGGCTCGAACCTGGTTGCTCAGGCTAGGCAACTTGTGCACTCTACTGGATGAACCACCAAACTGTCTCCTGAAACTTTCTTTCTCTCTCTCTTTCTTTCTTTCTTTCTTTCTTTCTTTCTTTCTTTCTTTCTTTCTTTCTTTCTTTCTTTCTTTCTTTTTGGCACCAGGGCTCTTGCTGGGGCTCAGTGCCTGTCCTATCAATTCACTGCTCCTGGCAGCTTTTTTCTTGTTCTTTTTATTTGGGTAGGACACAGAGAAAATGAAAGGGGCTGGGAATTTAGGATGAGAGAGACACCAGCAGTCTTTCTTCACTCTCCGTAAAGCTTCCCCTCTGCTGGTGGGGGCAGGGCCTGTGTTCTTGCTCTTGGTAATGTGTGTGCTCAACCAAGGGCAACATCAGCCAGACCCTGAAGAAATTGAGATGATTTGCAATATAGCATGAAACTGAGGGGGGAAATGACATCCAGTGAAGAAGGTCACTGAGGCTTGCTGTGTGCTTTGAAGCCTTACTATGTTCTGGTTATTGATAATTTTCAAAAATACTTATTAATTTAAGAAAGAGAGAGAGAGAGAGAGAGAGAGAGAGAGGTGCCAGAGCATAGCTTCCACACCTGTGGTGCTAAGGATGAAACGTTATAGACAGAAGGAATCTATTCTACTCACTCTGCTACCTCCCCGGTGGCCTGGATAACACTTCTCAGCCTGTACACAGATTTCACAGTGGTGAGCAGTAATTGGTACTTTGAGAAAGCACTCACTTCTTCTCTGCTGGGGCTTGTCTCCCTGGGCTTATGAAACTCACATCTGAACACCACCTCACTGTTTGTTGCTCAACAGGGACCTGGAAGTGGCCAGGAGGGACCGGGACCCTTAAGGTGCTCCAAGCTCAACAAAGAAGAAGCTACAGTTCCAGGAATGCTCAGGACATGCCTCTTCTTCTGAGAGTCAGGAGGTGAGTAAGCTTGTCAGGAACGAAAGGTGGGGTGGCACTTCTGGGAATCTGTGCCCCACAGGCATCTGCCGTAGGAAGAACCTACATAAACCGCTTAATCACAGCAGCATGGTTGTGGATCCACCAGACATCCACCAGCAGTGGCTGGTGGATGTCTGGGAAGCAATCTGAGTGTTCATCTACAGAAGCCAAGCCAATCCTGACATCCCATCCTGGAATACTATACAGCCAGAGAAAGAATGATTGTCTGTGCACAGCTAGGGAAATCTTCCCAGGATGCACAATGGCGAGACAAAGCAAGAAGCACAGAACACGCCTGGCTATGCTTTGTGTAGAGAGGAGAGTGGCAGTGTTCCTTTGTGTCTGCAGAGACTAGAAACATAAAGAAGAGATGAGTGAGTGTGTTGTCCAGGGGAGGACTGGACGGGCTCAGGGTCCAACAAGTTTTCCTGATCATTTATCACTGTGATTTTTTACATTGACTTCAAACTAAAGAAAGAAATAAACAAGCAAATCAAGAGAAATGCTTTAAGGACATTTTCAGGAGTGAGACCAGTGTGAGCTTAGACTCAGAAGCAGTGAGACAGAATCAGCCAGAGAACAAAGTCTTCCCTATATTTCACTAGATGCTCCCACCCTAGACTTTTTTTCAGATAGATAGCTAGGCAGATAGATGGATGGACAGACAGACCACACAGCACAGAAGCTCTTCCAGTGTGTTGGGGGCTTCTTTGCCTACTTGGCAAAGCAAGAGCACTGTCCAGTTAAGCTCATTTTTAGCTTTTGATTTCTGGAATCTCTAGAAAGAATGGGAATTTTCAGCCCAGTTCACTGCCACTTCCAGGAAGTACCATAAATTAGGCAATTATCATATGATTGAAGTCTGGACAGGTGGTATTATGGGCTGTCTGAGACAGCGCTCATGTGTCCCAGCTTTGGAGGAAAAAGCTCAAAAAGCTCTTTTCTTTAATATTTAATATTATTTTTAATGAGAGAAAAAGAGAAAAAGGAAGGGGGGAGAGAATAGGACTAGAGCTCTGCTCAGCTCTGATTTATGGTGGGTGTGGGGGATTGAACCTGGGACTTTGGAACCTCAGGCATGAGAGTCTTTCTTTGCGTAACCATTATGCTATCTATCCCCTGCCCCCTAGGTAAGAAAGTTCTTCTCTTTCCACCATCTTCTGCTTTTCATCTGGGGCCTGTGCTCTCATTTTCATCCTGCTTCTTGGGTGGGAAGTCATTTCATCTCTCCTCAGGAAAAGGCGGTGCTGACTAGCCATAGAGAAATGATATATTTATGTGGTGATGTGTAGCTCTGAAAACAATTATACAGGGACATACATCTGCACACACACGAATGTGTGTAAAAGTATACACTCACACACACACACACACACACACACACACACAAGATATAACACATTCCCCCTTCAAGTAGGACTACATTGAGAGTTTTCTAGAATATTCATTATCAACAGTTTTAGCTTGTATACCTTCCAAAGGAATTTGGGAAACAAACCAAAACCTTTCCCAACACTTATAAGTGAACATCAAACATATTTTATCTTAAGTTTAAACAGTTGCCAAGGAGATAGTTTTTGGCCTATCATAAAATGGTAACACTTTTTTAAAAGATTGCTGCCCGGGCTTCATGCCTGCATGACTTCACTGCTCTCATTAAACTCTCTTTTATTTATTTTTTTCCCGGCTTGAGGTGAGAGACAGAAGGCGAGAGCTAGACCGAAACGGAGAGACGTCACCACATTGCTCCTCCACTTGTGAGGCTTTTCCTTGTGTGTGGTGACCTGGGGCTGAACCAGGGTCCTCCTGCGTGGTGAGATGGTACTTGACTGGGTGATTATCTCCTGGTCCCCATGTATTAGTAACTTTAATTAAGCTATCACATCACTTGAAAACATGGGCCACGTTTAATTTAAATATAATGATTAGAAGGGGGCCAGGTGGTGGCACACCGAGTTAAGCACACACAGTATGGTTCGAACCCCCGGTTCCCCACCTGTGGTGGGGGGGGTGTCTCTGCACAAGCGTGAAGCAGGTCTGCAGGTGTCTTTCTCTCTCCCTCTCTGTCTTCCCCCCTTCTCAATTTCTCCCCGTTTTATAGAAAAGAAATAAAAGGCCACATGTGGTGGATTTGTGGTGCCAGCACCAAGCTCCCATGATTGGAGGCAAAAAAATAAAAGCAATTATAGATATACTGATTGAATATGATCTTAATTATATCAACAGCTCTTGCTAGCATCCAGATGTTTCTCTGCTTCCTTTTTTTCTCCTTAAATTCCCATTCCATCTCTCCACATTTCTCCTCATGGAGTGTGTTTTTATGCCAGAAAGTCTTTTGTTGATCTCACAATTAGTTTTTATTTTTTTTTAATTTGTGATTAATAGTGGTTTACAAGATTGTAAAATTACAGGGTAAAGTTCCAGAATGCACCCACCATCAACTTTCTGTGTTGTTTTTCCTGTAGGTATTTTAAAAATAACAAATCTATGTGTGTGATAGCAATATTATGTTTGTTTGATTTCCTGTGACAGGTTGCTAGTTTTCTCTCTCTGTCTCTCTCTGTTCCCTCCTTCCTTTCCTTCCCTTCTTCCTTCCTTCCTCCCTCTTTTCCTCTCTTCCTTCCCTCCCTCCTTTCCTTACTTCTTCCCTCTTCCTTCCTTCCTTCCTTCCTTCCTTCCTTCCTTCCTTCCTTCCTTCCTTTCTTTCTTTCTTTCTCTTTCTTCTCCCCTCCTTCCTTCCCTTTTTTCTCTCTCTCTCTCTCTCTCCCTCTCTCTCTCTCTCTCTCCCTGCCTCCCTCCCTCCCTCCCTTCCTCCCTTCCTCCCTTCCTTCCTTCCTTCCTTTTTTCCTTTCTTTTTTTTTCTTCAAACTCTAAACCAGTAGGCTGTCACTCAGTTCAAGTCTATGAGTTCACTGTGGGTTCTTTGGGTCCAGAAGGGGTTTCTGATTCAGTTGTGCTAACTCATGTCCCCATAGCCACGCTGTGGACCCTCTCAGTTGAGGGTTCTGGGAGGCCACTGCTGGAGTCTCTGTCCTTTGTGTGGGGCTGCTCCCCCTCCAGTGGGTCAGCCTGGGCTCCCTCCCAGGACAGCTAGGTCAAGGGAGGGAGAGAGTAAACAAGCAAAGTCTTTATGAACAGCTTCAAAATAGACTTATCTCCACTTCTGCCACATTGTATTTGTCAAAGTGAGTCACAAAACCAGCCCAGAGTGAAGGGAGATACACAGTGAAGAGTTTCAAACTGAACACAGGGCCAAGACTTTATTTCATTTCTACAGAAGCAACTTATCTTGGGGAGTAGTGTATGTAGGAAGATTTTTTTTTTTTTTCAATTTCAAATTCTACTTTTTCGTTTGGGGTATAGAGAAAAGTGTGAAGTTTTTGTATATAAACCTTGTACCCTGCAAAAATCCTAAGCAAATTCTAGAATTGCTTATTAGTTCCAGGACTGTGTGTGTGTGTGTTTGTGTGTGTGTCTATGTGTCTGTGTGTGTGTCTCTGTGTGTGTGTGTCTGTGTGTGTGTTTGTGTATTTATTTGGCCAGTGCTTTCAGTTGTTCTGCATAATCATGTCATCTTTGAACAAAGACCTTTATTTTTCTCAGTTAGAAAGATTTTTATTTTGATTTATTACTTATTCATTTGACTTTCAGTGTGATTTTTTTAAATATTTATTTTATGTATTTATTCCCTTTTGTTGCCCTTGTTGTTTTATTGTTGTAGTTATTATTGTTGTTGTCGTTGTTGGATAGGACAGAGAGAAATGGAGAAAGGAGGGGAAGACAGAGAGGAGGAGAGAAAGATAGACACCTGCAGACCTGCTTCACCGCCTGTGAAGTGACTCCCCTGCAGGTGGGGAGCCGGGGTTCGAACCGGGATCCTTATGCTGGTCCTTGTGCTTTGCGCCACCTGCGCTTAACCCGCTGCACTACAGCCCGACTCCCTTCAGTGTGATTTTTGCCTTTATCCTGGTCTTGATGCGAAAGAAGCAAGGTTTTATTTTCTATTTTTTAAATAAAAAATTTAAAATTATCTTTATTTATTTAATAGAGACAGCCAGAACTCGAAAGGGAAAGGGTTGATAGAAAGAGAGACAGAGAGGCACCTGCAGACCTGTTTCACCACACTCAAAGCTTTCCCCCTGCAGGTGGGGGCCTGGGGCTTGAACGCAGCCCCTTGTACTTTGTAACGTGTGCGCTTAACCAGGTGCACCACCACTTGGCCCCAAGAGATGAGTTTCTTATCATTAAATATGATGCTGATTTGTAGGGTGTTGTGTGTGTGTGTTTTTTGTGTGTGTGCCCTTTATCAAGATTCTCCTATATCCTCATTTTACTGAGAGTTTATACTATGAATAGGTGTTGGATTTCCTCAAGTGTCTTTTCTGTATGGACTGGTATAATCATGTGATGTGTCTCTTTTCGTCAGTTGATGTGATGAATTATATTAATTGATTTTTGATGTTGAAGCAGTGTTGACTGTAGAGTATAGTTCCTTTTTAATTTCTTTATCAGGGGATTAATGGTTTACAGTTGACAGTAAATACAATACTATGCACATGTGTAACATTTCCCAGTTTCCCGCATAACAGTTCAACCCTCACTAGGTCCTCTGCCATCGTGCTCCAGCACCTGAACCAGCTCCCCTCCCAGAGTCCTTTACGCTGGTAAGTTACCAACTCCAGCCCAAGTTCTGTTTAGTGTCTTCCCTTCTGACCTTATGATGAGTATGATTCTTTTATAACCAGTTGGGATTCACTTTGCTAATATTTTGTTGAAGATTCTTACATTTCTTTCATTAAAGGCCTTCCTCTCTCTTTTTCTTTCTTCCTTTCTTCTTTTCTCTTTTTTTTCTTTTTATTTTAGATAAAGATAGATAGATAGAAATAGAGAGAAAGAGACTGAAAGAGACCAAAATTCTCTTTAAGGTAGTGGGGTCAGTCTTAAACCTGGGTCGCTCACATGGTAAAGGAGTCCACTGTCCATCCAAGTGTTTTCTTTTTACTTCTCTATTTTTCTTATAAAGCTTTTTTTGGTTTTACTATTGAAGGTAACGTTGGCCTCAAACAATAAGCTGGGTAGTATTCCCTCTACTGGAATAAGATTTTTTAACAACACAATTTGGTAAGAAATAAATTTCAAACTGTCTTTTAAAACAGCACATATTGAATTTCCTTCAGGAAATGACATAGAATTTTAATTCCAGGACTTTAGGTAATAATGTATCTTAAAAACACCACAGCTATAGTTACAAAACATCTATATCCCTAGATCTGAGCTCATATTCTGTGGTCATGAGTAGGAACGTTCCAAGCCGCCCAATTTCAGGACCCATCTTCCTCAGGTGGTAGACAGAGTATGTTGTTCAGCCTCCCTTAGGAGGATGGAACATTTTCTACCATTGTTGATCCACGTTGGGGGCAAAGTTCTATAGAGGCCTCCAAAGGGATCTATTGTCTTGTTCCTGATGGGGATGACCAGTGGCAATGTAGAGAGGGATCTATTCGAGGTCTAGGTTCATTGTGTTTGTGTGGGAATCCCAGGACTCCCTGATTAGGGCCCCAGCTGATGGGGTGGCCTGATAGTGACTAAAGAGTCATCCTTAAAGTATGCCAGTCTCTTGCCCTAACTCAGCTTTTGCAGTCTTTACTTTCATTAGGTTAGCTTTGGAGTGACTGGGGGAAGTGTGTGGTTGTCTTTCTATCCTCCTCTCCTTTCTCCCTATTTCTTTCTTTGATAGGAGTTTGGGGGGGTAGAAATGTTGATTTGTCCTGACCCCCTTTTCTTCACAGCACCACATCACTAGATACAGACCATCTCAACAGGGGCCAAATTCCACTGGATAAATGAGTTTTCCCATGAGAATCCAAGAAGCAAGGTGCAAAACTCACAGGCAGATGTATAAACTCCCAGGCCCTATGAGCTGATGGGATTCCATTGCTCAACAAAGGAGGCTTCTTCTTCCAGCATCCTGGTGTCTCTCATCCTGGGAGAATGGGCCTGGTGAGATGCTAGAGGGATGAGATGAGGGGTGAGATGCTCTACTTGCCTGTTATAAAGAAGGGGAAGGTGGCCAGAGTATTGCAGTAAGGTGGGTCTCTCAAGAATATTTAAGCTATCAGGAACAACAAAATAGACCCCTTTGTGGGCCCCCATAGGACCTTGCCCTCAACTTGGATCAACAATGATAGAGAGTGTTCCATCCTCCAAAGGGAGGATGGACAACAGACTCTATGCCCCACCTGAGGAAGATGGGTCCTGATATTGGGGCAGCTTGGAATGTTCCTACTCATGACCACAGAATGTGAGCTCAGATCTACAGGGATGCAGAGGTCACACAGGCTCCTAAGCTAACTATGGGGCCCAGATCACATCAAATCAATTGGGGTTTATAGTCAACAATATTTATACCACTTTCCCATATTTAGGAGCTACTCTCTTCCCTGATCCAGATTTCTGGTCCTTTTTCCAGCTATGACATCATCTCCCCAGACAATAATTTGGATCCACTGGCATATCAGATTTCAGGCTCAGGGACAAAAAGAAAAAGGAAACACGCACACACACACACACACACACACACACACACACACACACACACACACACACACTGGAGGACCCCCCCCCCCAACTCTTTATTTGCACTATTCCAGCCCTTAGGTCCATGATTGGTCAACAATTTGTTTGGCTTTGTATGTTAACTCTCTTTTCAGCCACCAGGTTCCAGGTGCTAGCATGATGCTGACCATACCTCTGGATAGACAACCCCACCAATGTGTCCTAGAGTTCTGCTTCCCCACAGCCCTTCCCCACTAGGGAAAGAGAGAGGCAGACTGGGAGTATCGATCGACCTGTCAACACCCATGTTCAGTGGGGAAGCAATTACAGAAGCCAGACCTTCCACCTTCTGCATCTCACAATGACCCTGGGTCCATACTCCCAGAGGGTTAAAGAATAGGAAAGCTATCAGGGGAAGGGGTGGGATACAGAGTTCTGGTGGTGGAAATTGTGCAAAGCTGTACCCCTCTTACTTATGGTTTAGTCAATGTTTCCTTTTTATAAATAAAAAAATAAAAAAAGAATATTTAACCTGTGTTTCCTGGAAAGACTTCCTGAGCCCCAGGGTTAAAGTGCCCCCCCCCCCAAGGGACCTATAGGCTGACATTTCTTGCAATAGAGAAAAAGTCACTAAATTCTCTGAACATAGTTGTGAGTAGAACTGGGGAAAACTTTAAACACTAGCTTTGAGGATGGTGCATTGAGAGGTGCTAGGAATTGATCTCCAGACCCTAAGTAGTCTGAGTGCAGAGACAGACCCCCTTACCTCCACCATCAGGATGCCCGGTTTGTGGTGCTGTTTGTACAGATCTGCCCAAACTCATACACATACCGAACAGACTGTCTTGTTTCCTTTTGCCTCTGGGGTTATCACTAGGGCTTGGTGCAAGTACTACAATGGCTTGCTTGCTTTCCCTTTCTTTCTTTCTTTCTTTCTTTCTTTCTTTCTTTCTTTCTTTCTTTCTTCCTCTCTCTCTCTCTTTCTTTGATAGGACAGAGGAATTGCGAGAGGAGAAGATGACAGAGAGAGAGACAGACACCTGCTGACCTGCTTTATCACTTGTGAAGCAATCCCCTTGCAGGTGGGGAGATGGGGGCTCAAACCGGTATTCTTGTACCTGTCCTTGTGCTTAGTACTGTGTGTGCTTTACCTGGTGTGCCTCTGCTCCCCCCTCCCAGACTTTCTTGCTGTGAATGTGCAGGCCAGTCTAGAAATCCTGCAGCTCCCACTCTGGTGTGCTGAGTTCATCTGCATTCTAAAATCTAGAGAAAGGAGTGGCCTATACCCCTGTGGTTTATTATTTCTGTTGGTTCTGTGGGTCACTCTGGGAGAGTTTTATCTGGGTTCCCTCTGATTGTCCCATATCTTGTGTGTGTGTGTGTGTGTGTGTGTGTGTGTGTGTGTGTGTGTGTAGGACGGGATTTAAAGCCTGTGAGGTGTTGTACACGTGAATCTGCCAACTGGAGCTCCCTGTTTTCTTCCCTGCAACACCACAGACTATCTCAGTGTCCCAGAGACCAGCTGAGGGGTCATAAAAAGGTGGTTGCAAAGCCTTCAAGAAGAGAATGACTGTCAAGTTCCCCTTAGATTTTCAAGCCGTCCCTCCAGACTGCCTACACCCTCACTTTTGCCAACTTTTTCATGCTTGGTGTCTGGGATGGAGCCTCTGTTTTGATGATGTTATGGAAATATCCGTGGAACAGCTCAGATTATTACAGCTCTGAGTGTTACAGCTCAAGTGTGTTTCAGCTCAAGCATGCAGCTGATCCAAAGGACGAGTCTGAGGCCAAGACTGCAGGGAGGGCAGGGAAATACTTTATTATTACACCTCATTACAGCAACCAGCAGGAAGATCCAACAGACTCTTTCCAGGCTAGACTAAACTCCTGATTTGGTTGTCCTTGGTTTTGTTTTTTAATTGTTGTTGTAGTTATTATTGTTGTTATTGATGTCGTTGTTGGATAGGACAGAGAGTATTGGAGAGAGGAGGGGAAGACAGAAAAGGGGAGACAAAGATAGACACCTGCAGACCTGCTTCACCATCTCTGAAGCGACTCCCCTGTAGGTGAGGAGCCGGGAGCTCGAACCAGGGCGGTCCTAGTACTTGATGCGCTTAACCCACTGTGCTACTGCTGGACTACCTATAAAACTCCTGATTTGGAAAGGCACTTATATACCCTTTAAGCTGGGTGCAGCATGCATTGATTGGTTACAGGTAGTTTTGGAAAAGGTACACTGTGATTGGTTACCAGTTAGTAACAAAGTGCACCAATCAGCTGTGTTCAGGTACAAAGGCAATGTACAATGGATTGGCCACATTGTGAGTCATCAAGGAGGTGGACTGGTTACATCCCACGCCCAATCCGGACTGCTAGGGTGCAAGTGAATACAAAATGAAAAGTACAATTTGGTTGGTTACATTCTAGAAATGAAAGGATTCAACCCCATTGGTTACGTTTCTAGTCCCCTGAAATGCAGGCACTGAGGACCGCCTGTCTGTCTATTGTGGAATCGGAGAACATTTTATTTCGTTGAAAATATGGTAACATCCTTGACGTGGCAAAGGTGCTGTGAACATAGGTGCTCTGAGGGATGGGGGGTCATTGTCGGGGACAGTCTGTCTCACTTGTTGTCTGGAAGAGAATGTGATGTCAGAACCCACATGGCAATTCCACCCAGCATGTTATGGGGCCCACAGGCTAAGAGGCCGGGCCTGCAAGATAGGAGGATCCAGGCCCCTGCATCCTGGGGGCGGCTTGGTGACAGTGGCCGCTTGCCTATCTGCATGGTTCTAGGGGAGAAATCAACAACAAACTCCCATTTTGTCTGAGTCATGGGCACTGTGATTTTTTAAAAAATTTCTTTCTTTCTTTCTTTCTTTCTTTCTTTCTTTCTTTCTTTCTTTCTTTCTTTCTCTCCTTCTATCTTTCTTTCTTTCTCTTTTTTTTTGTCACTTGCAGTCAAATCTACATACACCATCTCAACCTCTTCTGCCTTTCTTAGATTTTATTTTCTTCCTTTCCTTCTTTTTCCCCTTCTTTCTGTCCTTCCTTTCTCCCTCTCTTCCTCCCTCCCTTCCACTTCTTTCCTTCTGCCCTTCCTCCTTTCCTTCCTTTCCTTCTTTCTTTCACTACCAGGGTTATTTCTGGGGCTCTGTGCTTGGTGCCGGCACTATGAATCCACAGGACCATGACACCTGGTGGCCATTTATCCAGGGCTTTTATTTTTCTTTCGATTTTATTTTTACTTGACAGAACAGAGAGACATCGAGAGAGGAGGGGAGAGAGAGAAGGTGAGAGAAAGAGACACCTGCAGACCTGCTTCACTGCTCGTGAAGTGTCTTTCCTACAGACGGAGAGTAGGGACTCGAACCCGGGCCCTTGCTCACAGTGATATGTGCACTTAACTGGGTACATCACTGCCCACCCCTACCCCCTCTTAGATTTTTCTAGTGCCATTTACCAGCCCAGCTCACCATACTCAGCGTTTTCTGCAGGTTCAGGGGTTGGAGACAAAGGGAAGAAGCCCAACCCTCTGGAGATGCCTTCATGTTGTTTTGAGGCAATTTCCTGTCCCACTTGGCAAGACTGGGGGAAATAAATTAGGAAGGTGAACAGGAGGGTTGCTGTCCTGAGACAGGAAGAGACCAGGTGTTGTCACAAGCTTGGAGTAGCTCCCGGTTGCATGTCTTTCTCCATCACCTAACGCGTAATCCAAGGGAGTGTCCGTCAACCACAGTGGCAGGTCCCAGAATGTTCCAGAATGTTCCAGGCGAACTGGGAAAGTAAAGTTTGCCATCCGTAGATGCGAGGCTCCGTGGTTCATTTGGATGTGGTCAAGAGCAGGCCTGCTTCCTGACCTAATGATAAGCTGCGTATCTCAGAAGAATGGCCCATCTGGAAGCCATTCCTAGATTTGCATAATGAAGAGATGACTTGGAGCGGGTATTCTCTGGGCTCATGTGTCTTGCATATGCATGAGGTTGGCTTTCAGAGATGAACAACTCCTCTCCTCCCTATACTTTCCCCCTCGAATTTTATGGTTTGGTTTAGCCTTTATTTATAACATGTCACATGAAGAAGTGCAGCAGGCACTACCCAGAGGCCGCATGGTATCATATCATTTTACATATTCCCTACTCATAATTAGTTTGGGCTGTTTTAAGTTTGAACCTCCCTGCCTTCCATAATGATATGATATGATAGACACAAAGTGTTAACTAGAAACAGAAATATTCTCTCTGCTTCCTTCCCTCAAGGTCAGCTCCCCAAAACCCTGTATCCCACTGCCTGCTACCCACACACTTCTGAGGTTTATTCACCCACCAGTATAAGAAAGAAAGAAAGGAAAAATGGTTTTATCTGCAAGTTTTCAGCCACTCTTGGAGGCCAAGAGACCTTGAACCCTTACCTTGTCCCTCTCTCTTGCTAGCTGAATGGTACACAAACAAGCAGGCAGATAGGAGGCATCCCTCTGTCTGAAAGGAGCTCTGTGCAAGGCTGATTCTGTGACCTTGCTTCCTTCTCATCTGAGTTCAGAAACCTTGTTGCTACAGGGGACCATTCCCAGTTTTTAAAAGCTCCAATAGCGTGTGAACTCTGGCCACTCAGACCCTGTCTTCATCCTCAGATGCAGCATCTTGTGGGAGTTTGCATTGCCTTTCACTCTCTGAGACAAACAATAGGATGACAGTCTAGTCAAGAAAGATTTCATGCCTATACATAAATGCTCATATGTTTCCAGGGGGCCTGGCTCACAAGACACATTTGCATATACCAGGACTGTATTCACATACCTCAAACACAACTGTGCCTACAACAGTTGTAAATCTCTACTTCCAAATGAAGTGCCTTGGAAACACCTTCTTTGACAAGACTTTATACCTCCTCCTCTGACTCGTGTGGTGTTACAGTGGCTGTGTTACCATGCATTCAGTTCCTGTAGCTTGTACTTTGTATCCCGAACATGGTTTTTCATATTTAAGAAGTACTTGCTAATTATCCCATAGTTGCCTAGGCAACCAGTCCAAATGGCCATAGTGGCCCTTGGTGGATAAGTCACTATCCTGTTTATATTGTCTGTGGTGACACTGTGCTCCAAGAGACACTCACAGAGCCTCCAAAAAAAAGTGCTAACAAGTTGGACTTTGATTGGTGGGCATGTGAATTATAGCATCATATTTTTACATTCAGATAAGAAGGGTCTGCAATGAAACCTTACACGTGTATAGAAAAGAACTTTGCCAAGCATTCTGAGGCTTTCACTGTAATTGCTATTAGATATCACAGGGAGGATATCAGTCAAGAACAAGGTTGTCAGACCCACAATATAATTATGTGTGAATGTGAACAAGCTGTGTTGCTCTCTGGAGCCTCAGTTTCTCCTCTGGATAATGAAAATAATGATCTCAGTGTTCCTCAAATCTCGGACATCTAGTCTACCATAACAATTTTTGCCATTTCCTCATGTCACTTATACTACTATTTTCTTCATATTTTTTATTTCTGGAAATTAGCCATTTCTCAATTTAAATTGGCATTATCTACCTTATCCAAGGCAGACAAATATATCTGTGAAGTGATGGGCTGATGTACTTTTTCCTGTCACATTAAAATAAATACATATCTCAAAAATTTAAAAAAGATACTTACCTATGTTCCTTTGAAACTTTCTCAGTTGTCAGTGCACTTTGAGACTGTGGCTTGAGACCCAAAGAACAAGAATGTAGAGCTTAGTATAAGACCTGCCACAGAAATACAGAGACATCTGTTCCTACTTCATTCTTGCCCTTCCTTCTCAAGAACAACATGGAGTACCTGCTCACAGATGAAGAACTACAGTTCCCAGGATTCCATGCAACTAGCTATAAATGGGAACTATATTTCAGACAAAGAAACCTCACAAAAGCCGTGGTGACAGTGGGTTGTTGGAAATCCCCTGGATACTGAAAAGGTACCTATTTCTACTAACCCCCTCACTTTGGTCACTTAGATGTGGACGGAATGCTGCCAGCTCCAACTGTGAGGAGGAGAGGCTGAGTCTAGGAAGGATGCAGCCAAGAACCTGGAAGGCTAAATCCTTGGCCTTTGCATAGGATGCTCCTGCTGCCTGGAGTGGACAGTAGTAACCCCAAAGGTGTGCCTCGTCCTATCAGACTCCCTGCCTCACAAAGCACCCCACATTCCTGATACTATGGCCATTAGATAAAAAGAAAGGGGGAGATGTCAGGCCTTAAGCCAGCCCCCCCTTGCTCTGCTCCATCCTCCATTGCTGACACTATGGTCTATTTACATAATCATTGTTTTGCCTGGAAGATCCCCACCTTTGATCTATCTTCTTTCTACCTCGAGACCTGCCCTGCCTGCAGGGTATTAATTAATCCCACCAGTTAAAATCTTCAAAACCATTGCTATGGAAGCTTTCTACCTTCCTGTTCTTTCCTTTTCTCCACCCCCTTTCTTAGCCATTTCCTTTTCCAACTTGCCACTTCCAGTTATAAAAGCGTTGTCTCTGATTAACAAATATACATTGCGTTCCTGCTCCGCCATGAGTTCCTGGTTTCTCTCCCATGTTGCTGAGTAAGCAGCAGCCCAGGTTGGCTCTGGTTGAGTTCTCTCCAACCCAGAGAGCATGTGCCCAGGAAGAAACACCCTCATGCTAGCCTGGCATACCTTCTGCACCCCATAATGATTCTTGGTTCATACTTCCAGAGGGATAAAGAACAGGAGAGCTTTCAGGTGTGGGGAGGGGGAGAGACTAAGGAGTTCTGGTGGTGGGAATTATGTGGAATTATACCCCTCTTATCCTATGGTCTTGTCAGTGTCTCCATTTTAGAAATAAAAAAATAAATACAAAATTTTAAATTAAAAAAGATATAAAGCAATAATCAGGAATTTAAAGGTAAGAATATATAGCAGATGATATTTGGGGGTCTCCATATTGGATAACGTGTTGTAATTTAACTTAAAAAGGGTTTGTGGAGCTGTGATGGCACATAAAAGGATTCACAATGGGGACCTGTGAGCGGGCTTAAACAATACAAGGTTTATTAGGACATTACAAAAGCATGGGACATATAGTTAGATATACAAAATAAGCAACTATCATCAGAGGTTAAGAGTACATTAGGTCCATAAAGTCTGAGTATAATTATCAAAAGTTTAGTCTCATAAGGTAAACAATTATCAGCTGAGGTAAAGGTTGTTCACGGCTGTAGAGGGGTCTAAAAGTTTACCAGGTAGCAGAGTTACACATGTTCAGTTCCCAGGAGACATAGCCATGGCAGATACCAGGAGCACCTCCGCCGAGATGCTTCTGACCAAGAGAAGAAGCAGCAGCCAAAAAGGAGCGACCTGCTCCAAGTTCCATGCTTTTATATATTCCCTTCTCTGTCACACATCCTCAGGCTGACATCATTCATGTGCTAATAGTCCCAAACTCCTGTTGGGGTCACAACAGAAAAGGGTAGTGGGGTAGTAGGTCTAGTCTAGGTATATTCCAAGGGGCCCATGACTTTACTAACTTGCCTGAGCTCAACAGCTAACATGCAGGTAGGCCAGATATTGTTTGGGGAGATGGTGTCAGAGTTGGGAAAAGGACTAGAAAGCTGGATCAGGGAAAACAGTGGCTCCCAAAAAGTGAGGTTAGAGAAAAGCCCCGAATATTGAGAACAACCGTTAACCTGAAACCAACTGTTCCTTGTTCTGCATAAATATTTCCACCTGTACTCACCCTGTGACCACAGTGGAGTAAAACTAACATTTAACAACAAACAGAAAATTATTAAAAGACACAGAATTTGGAAACTAAACAACATGCTCCTTAAGAACCACTGGGTCAGAGACTCACTCAAGCAGGAAATTCAAATGTTCCTGGAAACTAATGAAAATGAAGACACAACCTATCAAAACATTTGGGACACAGCTAAAGCAGTACTGAGAGGGAAACTTATAGCCATACAATCACATATTAAACACCAAGAAGAAGCTCAAATGAACGACCTTACTGCACACCTCAAGGACGTAGAGGAAGAGGAACAAGGGAACCCTAAAGCAACCAGAAGGACAGAAATCACTAAAGTTAGAGCAGAAATAAACAACATCGAAAATAAAAGAACCATACAAAAGATCAATGAAGCCAAATGTTGGTTCTTTGAAGGATTGAACAGAATTGACAAACCCCTAGCCAGACTCACCAAACAAAAAAGAGAGAAGACTCAAATTAATAGAATTGTAAACGATGGAGGAGATATTACAACTGACACCACAGAAATACAGAGAATCCTGCAAAACTTCTATAAAGAACTATATGCCACCAAGCTAGAGAATCTGGAATAAATGAAACAATTCCTAGAAACATATGCCCTTCCAAAACTGAACCAAGAAGAACTACAAAATCTAAATGCACCAATCACAGACAAAGAAATTGAAACCGTTATTAAGAATATCCCCAACAACAAAAGTCCTGGACCAGATGGCTTCACAAACTAATTCTACAAAACTTTCAGGAAACAGTTAATACCCATACTTCTTAAGCTATTCCACAAGATTGAAGAAACAGGAACACTCCCTTCCACCTTCTATGAAGCCAACATCACCCTGATACCAAAAGCTGATAGGGACAGAACAAAAAAGGAAAACTACAGACCAATATCTCTGATGAACATTGATGCCAAAATATTAAACAAGATCTTGGTCAACCGGATACAGCAACACATCAAAAAGATTGTTCATCACGACCAAGTGGGATTCATCCCAGGAATGCAAGGCTGGTTCAACATCCGTAAGTCAATCAATGTCATTCACCACATCAATAAAAGCAAAGCCAAAAACCACATGATTATCTCAATACATGCAGAGAAAGCCTTTGACAAAATCCAACACCCATTCATGCTCAAAACTATACAAAAAATGGGAATAGATGGGAATTTCCTCAAGATAGTGGAGTCTATATATAGCAAACCTACAGCCAACATCATACTCAATGGACAGAAGCTGAAAGCATTCCCCCTCAGATCGGGGACTAGACAGGGCTGTCCACTGTCACCATTACTCTTCAACATAGTATTGGAAGTTCTTGCCATAGCAATCAGGCAAGAGAAAGAAATCAAAGGAATACAGATTGGAAGGGAAGAAGTCAAGCTCTCACTATTTGCAGAGGATATTATAGTATACATAGAAAAACCTAAAGAATCCAGCAGAAAACTACTGGAAGTTATTAGGCAATACAGCAAGGTATCAGGCTACAAAATCAATGTACAAAAATCAGTGGCATTTCTTTATGCAAACACTAAATCTGAAGAAGAAGACATCCAGAAATCACACCCATTTACTGTTTCAGCAAAATCAATAAAATACCTAGGAATAAAGTTGACCAAAGAAGTGAAAGACTTGTATACTGAAAACTATGAGTCGCTACTCAAGGAGATAGAAACTGATACCAAGAAATGGAAAGATATCCCATGCTCATGGATTGGAAGAATAAATATCATCAAAATGAATATTCTCCCCAGAGCCATATACAAATTTAATGCAATACCCATCAAAGTTCCACCAAGCTTCTTTAAGAGAATAGAACAAACACTACAATCTTTTATCTGGAACCTGAAAACACCTAGAATTGCCAAAACCATCTTGAGGAAAAGAAACAGAAATGGAGGCATCACACTCCCAGACGTTAAACTATATTATAAAGCCATCATCATCAAAACAACATGGTACTGGAACAAAAATAGGCACACAGACCAGTGGAACAGAATTGAAAGCCCAGAAATAAATCCCAACACCTATGGGCATCTAATCTTTGATAAGGGGGCCCAAAGGATTAAATGGAAAAAGGAGGCTCTCTTCAATAAATGCTGCTGGGAAAACTGGGTTGTAACATGCAGAAGAATGAAATTGAACCACTTTATCTCACCAGAAACAAAAATCAACTCCAAATGGATCAAAGACCTAGATGTCAGACCAGAAACAATCAAATACTTAGAGGAAAACATTGGTAAAACACTTTCCCACCTACACCTCAAGGACATCTTTGATGAGTCAAACCCAATTGCAAGGAAGACTAAAGCAGAAACAAACCAATGGGACTACATCAAATTGAAAAGCTTCTGCACATCCAAAGAAACTATTAAACAGAGAGACCCCTCACAGAATGGGAGAAGATCTTTACATGCCATACATCAGACAAGAAACTAGTCACCAAAATATGTAAAGAGCTCAGCAAACTTAGCACCAAAAAGCAAATGACCCCATCCAAAAATGGGCAGAGGATATGAACAAAACATTCACTACAGAGGAGATCCAAAAGGCTAACAAACATATGAAAAACTGCTCTAGGTCACTGATTGTCAGAGAAATGCAAATTAAGACAACACTAAGATACCACCTCACTCCTGTAAGAATGGCATACATCAAAAAGGACAGCAGCAACAAATGCTGGAGAGGATGTGGGGACAGAGGAACCCTTTTACATTGCTGGTGGGAATGTAAATTGGTACAGCCTCTGTGGAGAGCAGTCTGGAAAACTCTCAGAAGGCTAGACATGGACCTTCCATATGATCCAGTAATTGCTCTCCTGGGGTTATACCCCAAGGACTCCATAACACCCAACCCAAAAGAGGTGTGTACTCCTATGTTCATCGCAGCACAATTCATAATAGCTAAAACCTGGAAGCAACCCAGGTGCCCAACAACAGATGAGTGGCTGAGAAAGCTGTGGTATATATACACAATGGAATACTATGCAGCTATCAAGAACAATGAACCCACCTTCTCTGACCCATCTTGGACAGAGCTAGAAGGAATTATGTTAAGTGAACTAAGTCAGAAAGATAAAGATGAGTATGGGATGATCCCACTCATCAACAGAAGTTGAGTAAGAAGATCTGAAAGGGAAACTAAAAGCAGGACCTGACCAAATTGTAAGTAGGGCACCAAAGTAAAAACCCTGATGTGAGGGGTAGACTTGCAGCTTCCTGGGCCAGTGGGGGGTGGGAGTGGGTGGGAGGGATGGGTCACAGTCTTTTGGTGGTGGGAATGGTGTTTATGTACACTCCTAGCAAAATGTAGACATAAATCAGTAGTTAATTAATATGAGAGGGGGAAATCAATTGTATGTCTCAAAGTTTTTCAAAACACAAACTGAATCTTTTTAATATATAGGCTGTGTATTTGATATGCGGACTCTCTCAAAAGCCTAGACCAAGTAGATTAGAAGCATCCAATAGCACAGCTATATACAAGATACTGGGTACTGTACAGCAAACTATAACCAAAGGACTTTTCAAAGTTAACCCAATTAACAAATAATGTGATGATAACATTAACTATCGATTGCCTTTTTGAGCCATAAGACAGCAGGAACCTCACATCTCCACTATAGAGCCCCTACTTTCCCCAGTCCTGGAACCCTTGGATAGGGCCCACTTTCCCGTATGCCTCTCCCAATCCATACCAAATAATATTGCATCCGCAGATCACAACCTAACCAACGCAACGATTGCCACCTCAACATGCTTCACCTCAGACTGTGTCCAGAGACTTCACGTGTGGAATGACAACCCTTCAGCTTCATTACTCAGGCGAGACCTTTCCTTTTATAGTACACTCTAATTTCATCTCAGGTGGTTCACTTTCTAACAAAGTCCCATAACCTAGATATACACCAGTTTCTGTGAGAGAGAGCATATGTTCACACATATCCATAAACTACTGCAAAATATATACCTGAAAGCAGAAGTACACTAGAGTTTGCAGTGAGTACCTCCCTAACACTTCCTCTCCACTATTCCAAGCTTTGGGCCCATGATTGCTCAACAATTTGTTTGGCCTCGTATGTTAACTCTCTTTTCAATCACCAGGTTCCAGATGCCACCAGGATGCTGGCCAGGCTTCCCTGGATTGAAGACCCCACCAATGTGTTCTGGAGCTCAGCTTCCCCAGAGACACACCCTACTAGGGAAAGACAGAGGCAGACTAGGAGTATGGACTGACCAGTCAACGCCCATGTTCAGCGGGGAAGCAATTACAGAAGCCAGACCTTCTACCTTCTGCAACCCTCACTGACCCTGGGTCCATGCTCCCAGAGGGATAGAGAATGGGAAAGCTATCAGGGGAGGGGGTGGGTTATGGAGATTGGGTGGTGGGAATTGTGTGGAGTTGTACCCCTCCTACCTTATGGTTTTGTTAATTAATCCTTTCTTAAATAAAAAAAAAAGGTGGGACGAGAAATAATCAGGGTCGCAGACTCTCCCTTTGCTTGGAAGGGTGTCTGCAGCCTAAGCTTAAGCTTCCTAATAAAGGCTCTTGCTATTGCATGTGATTCTGGTCTTCTTTGCATGAGATTGGGACTCGAACTTCTGGGCATAACACCAAATATGGGAAAAGTATGTAAATGCCATTAACTGTAAACCCCATTGATTTGATTGGGGGCCCATATTCAGCATAGGAGTCTGTGTAACCTCTGCATCCCTGTAGGTCTGAGCTCATATTCTGTGGTCACAGCTAGGGACATTCTAGGCAGCACTCATTGCAGGACCTATCTTTCTCAAGTGGCAGAGCATGTTGATCCAGCCTCTCTTTGAAGAATGGGGTAGTCCCTACTGATGTTGACCCACATTGAAGGCAAGGTCCTGTAGATGCCCACAAGAGGGTCCTCTATGTTGTTCCTGATGGAAAAGGCCAGTGAGAGTGGGGAGAGAGATTTGTTAGAGGTCTAGGCCCATCATATCTATATAGGAATCCCAGGATTCCCTGACTAGAATTCTGGATGATGGGGTGGGCTGGCAGTGGCCAAGGAGCCATCATTAAAGTGTGCCGGTTTCTGCCCTTATCCAGCTCTTGTAGTCCTTACCTTGTCTAGCAAGGTTAGCTTTGGAGTGATTGAGGGAAGTGAGATAGGAAGTAGGGGAGCACAGTATCTAGGTCTGAGTAGAAACTATTTAAGTACTTTGTGGTACCTATTTTTTTTAAAGTGTCTTTCTACTTGCTGCACTTACTGAGTCACTGCAAACTATTGCACACTTTTACATTAAGATATGTATTTTCCCTTAACTTACGAATACATGTGCTCTGTCTCATGGATCCTGGTCTATATCTAGATTCTGTGGCTTTGGAGGTGCATCACCCAATTTTCTAAAAATGACTGTTTATTTGAAATAAATAAATCATCTATAGTCTTAGACCAGAGAGACCAGAAGCAACTGGTTATGTCACTATATAAGATACAGCTATAAGTGAATATCATTAAATGGCATAAATCATCATAAGGTTTTGTATGATACAGAAAATCCTAACTATGGGATTTTCAAAGTAAACCAAGTTTCCAAATAACTTGGTTACAATAATAACTATCTATTGCCTTCTTAAACCCTAAGACAACAGGAACCTTCCCCTTTCTCTATAAAACCCATATTCCTCCCATTCTGGAACCTCTGGGGTGTGACTTGTCTTCTTGCATGCTTCTCTCTCTGTCTGTCTGTCTGTCTGTCTGTCTCTCTTTCTCTCTCTCTTAATCTTTATTTATTAGATAGAGACAGCCAGAAATCAAGAGGGAAGGGGGTGATGGAGAAAGAGAGATAGAGAGACACCTTTAGCTCTGCTTCACCACTTGCAAAGTTTTCCCCTGCAGGTGGGGACCAGGGGCTCAAACCTGGGTCCTTGTGCATTGTAATATGTGTGCTCAACCAGGTGCGCCACCAATCAGCCCCCTGCATGCTTCTCTTGATCCATACCATTTGATATTGCATCTGCTGAGCTCAACCAAATCAATCCAACCAGTACCACCTCGACACATTTCACTTCGTGCTGCGTCCAAAGACAACAGGCATGGAACGCCAACCCGTCAGCTCTAGAAATCTGGTGAGACCATTTCTAACTCATAGGAATTAAAGAGTTGTTATCCACTAAAGTTTTATCAAGCACTGAGGGAACCTATGGGTTTGGAGAGGTCTGAGCCTTGCTCCAATCTTGTGTGGTGGAAGCCTGAGTGCTCCCCAGTTCTGCAGTGGAGACAACTGCAAGGACTGATAACCAGTCCACTGGTCCACACTTCACTCTGGGGACAACCATTAAGGACGAGTGGGAACTCTCACTCTGACTTTGCCATAGGTGTAAATGCACAAACATATGACTATCCTCCCTTTGAACAGCAAAGTCACACGGCAATAGACTGGCATCAATTTAGAAGTATGACTGCACCACTACTAGTTATATTTATACAACAGATGCTACAGAGAAAGGAAGAAAAAGAAAATGAAGAGAGAGAAAGGAAAATAAGGAGAGGGAGGGAGAAAGGAAGGAGGGAAGACAAGACTTTTCAGAAGCCTTCACTTGCACAGGGTCTGAGGAGAAGTAGCACAAGAGACTGAGGGTTGAGGACTGAACTTAGGCCAGTGGTGAGACAGAGTCTTGCAGAAGGGACTGGGGGCTAAGGCAATGTGAGAAGAAGGGGAACCAGTTCATTCTCAGCAGTTTAGGCGTCTCAGGAGCTGTGTCCAAAAGTGTGGCCTCAGAAGTCCCTGGAAGAAGCAGAGAGGACCAGCTGGAAGTACCAGGATGGGCTACTTGGCCCAGGCTGGATACCTCAGCTCACCTCAGAGCCTGGAACTGTGGGTGCAGTGACAGGCCTGGGCTGTGCTCCTTCCTGACTCCCCCCTCAAAGGAAGGAGGTGGTGAGAATCTGTGCCATGTGGGTCGATGTCTCCGGTGTCACAGAGCAACTGGTTTTGGTTGGCTATGGCACTGAGTGACACACTTACTTCCGGAACCCAAGTCCCCCAAGTTCACAGTATTGGCTTTTCAGTGAGCTCTGTGGTGTGGTGTTATATGCGAACTTCTGCCAGATGAAATCCACACACCATCAGCCCTTTAAAAAGAAACTCCTTTTTGAGTTCTAAAATAAAATGATGTTGTTGTTGGCAGGCTCCAGTGTTTAAGTAATACTTTTAGATGGGGTGACTTAAGGGGCATGGGCATGGGTTAGAAGCTCACACATGCTTTTGTTCAGCCATCAGTTCATTCATTCCCGTGTCAGGGCACCCAGACTGGTGTAAAGCTGGTAGCCTGCTTGCAGGGGGAGAAGTTGCTGGAGGAGTACTCAGCTCACAGTAGTCCTCATAGATTCTTCTAGCTGTTGGCATGTGGTCCTTGACCACATCTGTCCAAACCAAGATGCCTGGGAGTTGCAACAGACGCTCCGGTTCCTCCTAACTTTGCACAGAATCTCTCACTAGGAACCCAAGATTTCACTATATGTTTAAATGAGGACACTTTGTCTACACGGGGCTGAATAAAATATGTGACTAAAATGAACTCGACCTGTTTCTTTTTTCTTTCATGTGGCTACTAGGACATTTGTAATCGCACAGGGGTCTGGATGCAGTTTCTCACGCACAGAGCTGAGTCATCTACACACAGAGTTCTTCTCCAACTTTCTGTGCCAACATTCGGAAATAAACTCTTCTTAGAATATAGACACAAAAGACTTTTTATGAGGGAAATATCAAAAGTTATGAGCTTAGGCCTCTTTGGTAGGATTATTATTATTATTATTATTATTACTGGAGAAGTAAAGAACTTTATGCCAGTAATGCCAGGCTTGTGTGGGGGCACTGCGGGAGGCAAGGTGTGTTATGTCCACAGCAAGGGCGTGGGTCACTGATTCCTGGGGACTGAGGACAAGGCCATGGTGTATGCCGAACAGGGAATCTGAGTTGTCCTTTAGTCATGGAGAGGAAGGGTGAAGAGATGTCAGCACTAGTGAAAATGCTGTGTCTGGGGTCTGGGTGGTAGTGCAGCTGGTAGAGCACAGGCTAATGTGCACAGGAACCCAGGTTCAAGCCCCCGGTCCCCACCTACATGGAAAAAGCTTCCTGAGAGGCAAAGCGGTGCTGCAGGTGTCTCTCATCTATTTCTCTCTTTGCCATCTCTCTCAATTTCTCTCTGTCTCTATCTAAAAAATAATAATTTAAAAGGGGCGGGGATGACTGCTGGGAGGGGTGAATTTGTCATGTTAGAAGCCCAGCAATGATCCTGGTGGAAAAAAAAGCAAAACAAAACAGACAATAAACAAAATGAACAAAAATTCTCCCTCCCCCCTTACCAAAAAAAAAAAAAAAAAAAAAAAAGGAAAGAAGAAAGAAAGGAGGGAAGGAAGGAAGGAAGGAATTGAATTATAGAATGGTGTTCTGGGCTCTGAAGGCCTCTGCAGAGCTGGGAGAGGAGAGGCAGATGACGACCCTCACCTTCAGATGTCACTAGAGAAATAGCCTTTCTCGAGGATGATGAGTGTGCTTAAGGAACATGCCCCAAAGTGGTCTCATTAATTCTCTCTCTCTCTCTCTCTCTCTCTGTACAGTGAGGCCCCAGTGACAACATAAATAAAGAAATAAAAGTAGGATAAACACAAAGAGAGGCTGAACTCATAGCCAAAGTTCCCTTTTTGCAACTGGGACCAGAGGGAAATTATAACTGATTTCTTTGCAGGCTGTCTCCCCACTAAGAATCAGGTGTGAAAGGAGGGGGCTGCCTTCTGCATGCTGAGGTGTGGTCCGGAGTCACGGCTGGGGTTGTGTGCGTGGTACCTGGAGATCTTCTCGGCTGAGAATAATCAGCCCTGGGGAATAGTCCTCTCCAGGGTCTCCAGACATGGGGTCACTTAACCACACCAGCTGATCTTTTGCCTCCAAGCTGCAATTTTCAAGAGTAAGAAGGTCCACAAGTCTGGAAGCTAGTGTTTAGCCCACAGGATGCTGAAGTGACTTTCTTCTGAGGAAAAAACTCAGGCTAAAACCTCCAACGCTGAGTTCCTCTTTTGCAAAGGTATTTTTTTTTTTATTAAGCCAGAGGGTAACTTTAATTTGAGTGGCCTTGGCTATAAATAAAGCGTCTTTGTTTTCATTTCACTCCATAAGGTAATTTTTATTTTCAGTGTGTCACAATCACTAGCACACTTCTGCTATAGTTTTTTTCCCCCATCCTCCCCAGAATAGCTATTTGTAATCCCAGAATTCCCCAACCGCTTTTCCACACGTCTCCTGTCTGACATGCATACTTCACCACTGCCCACATAATAGGCGCATGTCCACTACACTGCACAAATGAGAACACAAACTCAAAGGCGGCCAACAAACTATTCGAGACGCATTTCCAGGATGTCTCTGAGAACCCAGGGGGCAGTAAGGGTGTAGCAGGACTCCAGACATAACAGAGCTGCGTTTCTATCTGCAGAGGAGGCTTCCTTTCCGAAATGGAGACATACACAACAGAAAGGGAAACGTGCCGGAGTTGCCTTCTGTCTCCATCATTCCTGAGGAGACAGAAGCTCCATCCTGGCTGCCCGCACACCCTTGCTTTGGCGGTGAAGCAGCTGGGTGTCTTTGTAGCTGTCTGACTTTTCTCACTGTCTATCAGCACTGACTCCCTTTGATCTCTCTCTCTCTCTCCCTTTCTGTCTCTCTTTCTCTCTTACAAGTTGGGGGCCTGGAGACTGGCAGTTGGGAGTAAGCCTTCCTTGTGGGCTGAGGCCCTGGTGAGCTCTGTGCTCCCTCTAAGCCCTCTGCTAAACAGGCAGAGTGAGCCAGCTAACTGGCTGGAGGAAGGATTAACCCAGATTATTCACATAATGCCCTCAGCCCAGGGCTGCTGTTAGGTAGTCACGCTGTATTTATTCTGTCTCCCCCGCTGACCGACCCCGACCTGCTCTTGAGTCATAGATGCCCCTCAAGCAGTAAGTGGAAGCTCCTCCCTCCCCACCCCACCTCAGGACCTACACACAGTGTCTGGGGACCTGCCCCCCCTGCCACTATGATGTGGGCAACAACTCTGGAGATTCAGATGCTTGATGGGTCTGGGAGGCCCCCACCTGGAGCTGCTGCTGTGCTCCACACCCCAGCACCCACCTGGCTCCTGGCCCCACCTCATTCCTGAGATCAACAGTTGGGCTGCAGGTGTGGGGAGAAGCTGAGGTGGATTCTGGGAAGAGCTGTTGACTCAGGACTTCCGGAAGGAGGAGAGACAGAGGGTGTGGAGGTCTGACCCATCCCTCCCCAGGCCCAGGAGGAAGTGGAGTACACCAAGTACACCCTGCAGGCAGAAGACCTGGGATGGGCGGCCGTGAGCTCCCAGAAGTCACCCAGCTGAGCCAGCGGAGGAGCACCCCAGTCCTTTAAGGAAGCATGTGAGGCTCTCTGTGGGAGCCTCCACCCACATCTTCCTGCTGCTACTGGGTGTATCTCCTCTCCAGCTCTGCCAGGGACTCCCTGCTTCTCCTCACTCCTGCCCTTTGTCACCCATTCCATGACTTATGGAAGTGACAGGCTCCCTCAGGCCAGGCTTTCTTCATTTTGCTCAACTCCTGTTTCCAAAGGCTGCTGGGCCAGGCCTTCCTTGGAGGCTGGGGGGGTGTTAATTGAGAAGGAGCCACCTCCAGTCCAGGCAACACCCTCACAAGAGGCCCTGGGTTTGAGACTCTTATTCTCACCACTTACTCATTGCTTATGCCCCTCAGAGAGCATCCAAGATCATGTCACCTCCCTGCTGACAACCCCAGAGTGGCTTGTGGTTACCTTTAGAATAATCTAGAGCCCTTCATGGCCCGGAAGACTGTCTACTCACCCCAAGAGCCTCCACCAGATTTCTGCCCTCTGCTCCTTTATTTTTCAAATTCTCTTTATTTATTGGATAGAGATTGGCAGAAATCAAGAGGGAAGGGGTAATAGAGAGGGAGAGAGACAGAGAGACACCTGCAGCCCTGCTTTCACCATTTGTGAAGCTTTTCCCCTGCAGGTGAGGACTTGAACCTGGGTCCTTGAGCACTGTAACATGTGCACTTAGCTAGGTGTGCTACCACCCAGCCCCTGCTCTCCCTTCCTTTTCTATCATCAAATCAGCCTCTAAAGCTGGTGCCCTTGACTGTCTCCTCCTCAGAGTCTTCCCCAAACCTCGAGGCCCTAGTCATCTGTGTACTATAACCCACACCAGTCATCACCCCATCTCCCCTCTGCTGTAGTGTTCTTGGTGACACTGCCCGTTACCCCAAAAGACGTTCCGTTATGATCCGATCCCATGATGCATTTCTCACCTGGTTCTTTCCACAATTTCTCTAGAATTTACAAGCTCCCCAGAGATAGAAACTTAATCAGCCCCATCATCATTATACTCCTGGCCCAGGCCAATGGCCAGTTCCCAGAAAGAACTGAAAATGTACTGTTATAAATCAATCAGTGGACGGTGATTGGCTTCGGTGTTTACAGCCTCTCTCCTGAGATTCTGGTTCTGGGCTCAGTACTTTGTGTTTCCTCAGAAAACATAGAGGCTCCTGCCACATTCGGCAGGCAGGCAGAAAAGCATTATTCTTGGTCCTGAAAGGCTACCAGGGTGACGTGACTGAGCCCCAAGGAGGCTTGCTTGGCCTTGAACTGCTTTGGAGTGTCAGGAAATCCTGGACCAGGACTACAGACAAAGGAATTTCCTTAGGGTGCAGCTAGGACTTGAACAGGCTTTTAGATATTCCTTAATGTCCAGAAACATGGGTTTGTGTCAGGTTGTTTGTCCAGAAGGTTTATGTACTTTGATTTGGGTCAGGGAATGAACTCAGGACCTCACGTATGTGTAACACCACTGAACAGCCTCCCAAGTCTATTCCTTTTGATTTAGAGAGAAGGAAAGAAGGGGCCAGTGGTGGTGCAACTGTTGATTGCACTTGTTCCAATGCTCAAGGAACTGGATTTGAGCTCCCTGTCTCTACTTACAGGGGGGAAGCTTTGTGAGTGGTGAAGCAGGGCTGCTGGTGTCTCTCTTTCTCCCTCTCTGTCCCCTCTAACCTTTCAATTTTTAGCTGTCTCTATCCAATTAATAAAGGTAATTTAAAAATTAAAGAGACAGAAGGAAAGTGACAGAGAGAAGAGAGACACCTTACCCTAACAATACCACCCAGGGTCCTCCCCTGGAGCTCATGGTGTTCACCCATGGTGTCCCACGTGGTATTGGGCATCAGACGCAGGGCCTGTGTATCGTAAGGTATGCACACTGCTCTGGATGAACTGTCTTCTGAGCCCATTGTCAGCCTTCTTAATTCTAAAATTAAGATACAAATATGAAAGCTGTCTCAAACGAACTCTTCTCAAAGAGTAAGAAGTACATCCCCTTACCACGCTAACTGTCCTGTGGGTGTTCTCTGGTCTAGCAAAGAAACTATCTTCTTTGTCATTTCTAGAAGCTTCTGAAACTTTCTCAAAGTAACTCAAGTAACCAGTAACCTAAGTCTGTCTCTGGGGCCATCTTTCTGAGAAGACTAAAGGTCCCAACTTTCTATGTTTTCTACAACACTTGCTTCTCAGAAGGGCATTGAGCCTCTTATCACTGAGAAATCTTTCAAGGAAGATGAAACTCATCAAAACATAAATGCTTAAGTAAATAGTCTGATGGCATAGTCAGGTGTCCAGAATAGTTCAGCCATGGTGTCAGTGATGAGTTAACATGAAAATGACACAACAGTTCACTTGCATCTTCTTGCTTCTCTTTCCTATATGTGGGCTCTCCCTTTGAAAAGTGATTGCCAACAGCTCTCATAACAGCAGGAAAAAAGTCGATCTTTGGCTCAATGTCCCAAAAGTGCATTGCTTCTCCTGGCCTTCTGACTGGACTAAGAGCCCATCCCTGCACAATTCACATGGTCAGGGGTGCTATGTGATTGGCTTAGCCCAGCTCACAGGACCCACTCCAGAGCCCATCAACTTCACCGAGAACCACTAGGCTGAGAAAGAGGAGGAGGCTGGTGGGTGGTGGTGATGATAGTGTGTGTGTGTGTGTGTGCGCACGCGCGTGTGTGCGCATGTGTGTTTGCATGTGTGTGCAAATGGGGCAGGAGAGGCCAGGAGATAAACCAACAAAAGTTGGCACCTAAGTGGTAGATTTTTTTTTAATTTATTTATTGGGGAATTAATGATTTACAGTTGACAGTAAAATACAATGATTTGTACATGCAGAACATTTCCACATAATAATCCAACCCCCACTAGGTCCTCCTCTGCCATCACGTTCTAGGACCTGAACACTTCCCCCCACCCCAGAGTCTTTTACTTTGGCGCAATACACCAACTCCAGTCCAAGTTCTGCTTTGTGATTTCCCTTCTGTTCTTATTTTTCAACTTCTGTCTATGAATGAGATCATCCATATTCATCCTTCTCTTTGCTTTCTTCTTCCTTCCTTCCTTTCTTTCTTTCTTTCTTTCTTTCTTTCTTTCTTTCTTTCTTTCTTTCATTCTTTCATTCTTTTTCTGCCTCCAGGGTTATCAGTGGGGCTCTGTGCCTGAATTATGAACCCACTGCTGCTGGAGGCCATTTTTCCCACTTTGTTGCCCTTGTTGTTATTGTTACCACACTGTTGTTGTGGGATAGGACAGAGAGAAATCAAGAGAGGAGGAGAAGACAGAGATAATATATAACAGAAGACAGAGAGAAATATAGACACCTGCAGACCCACTTCACCCCTTGTGAAGCGACCCTGTACATGTGGGGAGCTGGGGGCTCAAACTGGGGTCCTTGCTCTTGGTACCATGTGCACTTAACCTGCTATGCTATTGCCTGGCCCCCTACTATTCTCTTTCTGACTTATCTCATTTAACACATTTTTTTTCAAGCTCCATCTAACCTGAAGTGAAGAAGGTGAATTCACCATTTTTAATAGCTGAGTAGTATTCCAGTGTGTATATATACCACAACTTGCTCAGCCACTCATCTGCTGTTGGACACGTGGGCAGCTTCCAGGTTTTGGCTATTACAAATTGTGCTGCCAAGAACATATGTGTACACAGATCATTTTGGATGGATGTGTTGGGTTCCTTAGGATGTATCCCCAGGAGAGGAATTGCAGGGTCATAGGGTAGGTCCATTTCTAACCTTCTGAGAGTTCTCCAGACTGTTCTCCACAGAGGTTGGACCAATTGGCATTCCCACCAGCAGTGAAGGAGGGTTCTGTTGTCCCCACAACCCAAGCAGTAGATTTCTACTACCCACCTGCTTCATTTTTTTTTTATATATAGATAAGAGGAGAAGCAGAAAAAAAAACTCTAAGGAATCCTAAAAATGTGACTGTACTTTCTTTAAGAAGTCTTTTTTTCTAGATAAAGACAGAAGGGGGGGGAGAGAGAGAGAGAGAGAGAGAGAACAACACTATAACTTCCTTAAATACAGTGGGGACTGGGTATGAATCTGGGTTGTACATTGACAAAGGAACACACTGTGAGCTGTTTCACTGATGTGTGACCATGCTTGATTCCGAGGCAGATTTAGGCAGAAGAGAAAGCTCCCAGATAACACAGCCTCAGAATCATTGGGGGTGGGGAACGGTGGAGCCAGTGGCTTTGGTGAGAGACTTCCTGAGCATATTCCATCCCATTAACTTGATCATGTAAAGATGATCCCAGGGGAGCCTGGCGGTGGTGCACCCAGATAAGCACACATAGCACTAAGTGCAAGGACCCGCGTAAGGATCCAGCTTCAAGCACCCGCCTCCCCGCCTGCAGGGGAGTCGCTTCACAGGTGGCGAAGCAAGTCTGCAGGTGTCTTTTTCTCTCTCCCTCTTTGTCTCCCCCTCCTCTCTCCATTTCTCTCTGTCCTATCCTACAACAATAACAGCAACAACAACAATGGGAAAAAATGGCCTCCAGGAGCAGTGGATTTATAGTGCAGACACCGAGCCCCAGAGATAACCCTGGAGGCAAACAAACAAACAAACAAACAAACAAACACGCTCCCTTGTTAGATGGGAGATAAACTTCATCAGTATCTATACAGGTGAAGAAGTTAAACAGAAGTCTGAAAGTTTCCACTTTTTGTTTATAAAATTAGTATTATGTGAACAGGCTATATATAGAAATATAACAATTTGATGAGTGTCTTTCAGTGTCACATCAGACTGAGATATGAATGGTAACATCTGGGAGTCGGGCAGTAGCGCAGTGGGTTAAGTGCACGTGGAGCAAAGTGCAAGGACCGGCATAAGGATCCCGGTTAGAGCCCCCGGCTCCCCACCTGCAGAGGAGTCGCTTCATAATTGGTGAAACAGATCTGCAGGTGTTTTTCTCTCCCCCTCTCTGTCTCCCCCTCCCCTCTCCATCTCTCTCTGTCCTATCCAACAAAAGCAGCAACAACAATAGCAATATGGGAAAAATTAATGACAGCCAGGAGCAGTGGATTCATACTGTAGGCAGCAAACCCCAGTGATAAAAAAAAGTTCCAAGTGATTTAGAAGGTCAAATACAACTGGGCATCCTCTCTGTACCCCCTCCCCTTTTATTTCTTGCAGGGCCAGCTCCAGCTCCAGCAAAGGGGCCAAGTGGCCAGTTCGTTTCTATCTGGACCTGGTCCTCCATCGCCCACAGGGTCAAGCCCAGACCCTTCAGACTTTGGAGACAGGACTCATGAGACATTCCAGCACATCTCTTCCTCGTCTTCTGCGTGCTCATCGCCAGCTCACCACTTACTCCAAGGGCTCGAGGCCATCCCCAGTTTCCTGTCCCTGCCACATCATCATTTTCTTGCACAACCTCATCTTCCACCTGTTAAAATCCTTACCACCATGGACATCTGATCTCAAATTCACCCTCTCTGAGACTCTCCCTGATCACCCATTCAGAGGTGAGTTCTCCCTTCTCTGCCTATGGACAGACCCTGTACAGTACAGCCCTTCTATGTGGGCTTCACTTCCCCATGGAAACAAACCCTGGGGACTGGGACCCTGCTGTCCCTTTGGTCTTAGATCTCTGTGTGACATTACTACTGTACTTAGGCACAGACATGATGAATTTCTATCCTGTTTGTGTCAAACCAAGAGTGACCAGAGCCCTCCTGCTCCCCCCTTTCTACCTCCTTCTCTCTGTTTTTTTTTTTTTTTTTTTTGGTTTATCTTGCCTGAGATGCCTTTCCTTAACATGCGTTAGTGAGCTGAGTCTAGCCTGATTTGCTGTGTTACTTCTGCAGGGCTGCTTTTAAAGAAATGGTTGTCTGAAATTCAAGGACTGTCCTTTCTGAGAGCTAGCTCCTGAATAGTGAGGACTGTAACACATGACAATGAGAACAGTGGGAGGGAATCTAAGTAAGATAGGAAGCCAGGCTTGATTTTAATAGAGCAAAGAGAGAAAGAGGTAGCTTGTGTGTGTCTGTGTGTGTATGGGGCGGGGGTAGAGTGCAGGATTTGCTTGCTTGAGGTCCTGAGTTTGCTCGACAGGATGGCAGATAATAATGTCCTGTCCTCCTTCAGTCTTCCTCATTAAACAAACAAATGATATCTCATCAAATAATTAAAAAGAAAAAAATGTTCATTTGATTACAGAAGTTAAAATGATTTGCATGGGTAAATAGACCTTATAGAAAGTTGGAAAGCAGGGGGTGGGGAAGGACACAGATAATTCTTCTAGTCATAGAAGTTTAAAATTCTGTCAGTGTGAACTATTCTATAGGAAGAAAGTGAAAATTCTAATGGAAAAATGGGCCAAGGTTTTAAGCAGGAAGTTAATGGTCGAGGAGATTCAGATGGTCGGAGTGTGTGAAAGACACAGAGTTTCACCAACCAAAGAAGCAAGTGTCTATTACAAATTGTGCTGCCAAGAACGTATGTGTACACAGATCTTTTTGGATGGATGTGTTGGGTTCCTTAGGATATATCCCCAGGAGAGGAATTGCAGGGTCATAGGGTAGGTCCATTTCTAGCCTTCTGAGAGTTCTCCAGACTGTTCTCCACAGAGGTTGGACCAATTTACATTCCCACCAGCAGTGCAGGAGGGTTCCTTTGACCCCACACCCTCTCCAGCATTTGCTGCTGTTACCTTTTCTGATGTATGACATTTTCACAGGAGTGAAGTGATATCTCATTGTTGTCTTGATTTGCATTTCTCTGACAATCAGAGACTTGGAGCATTTTTTCATGTGTTTCTCAGCCTTTTGGATCTCTTCTGTGGTGAGTATTCTGTCCAAGTCCTCCCCCCATTTTTGGATGGGGTTATTTGTTGTCTTGTTGTTGAGTCTGGCAAGCTCTTTATATATGTTGGTTATTAAACTCTTATCTGATGTATGGCATGTAAAGATCTTCTCCCATTCTGTGAGGGGTCTCTTGGTCTGGGGTGGGTGGATGGGTGGGGAGAATACAGGTCCATGAAAGATGATGAATGACATAGTGGGGGTTGTATTGTTAAATGGGAATCTGGGGAATGTTATGCATGTACAAACTATTGTATTTACTGTTGAATGTAAAACATTAATTCCCCAATAAAGAAATAAATTATTTAAAAAAAAAAGAAGCAAGTGTGAGATTAGCCAGAGGCCAGTTTCTTTTCATCCAGCTGGCAAAGCTGGAGACATTCATTCATACCCCAGTGGCAAAATGGGCATCATAGTCACTGCATGGGGTGTGAATTGCTGTCAATGTCTAGCAAAGGCATTTGGAAATATCTATAGGATTCATCATGTTCATAACCCTGGGTTGAAAGATTACTCTTAAACCCAAAGTACAACTTTCAAAATAAAAACACCAAGAGGTGAGGCCACAAGCATAGGGAGGATTCGGTGTGGCTTCAGATGGGGACTGAAGGAATCACTGCCCATCCCTTCATGAAGATATGCAGGCAGATTGTGGCAGATTGCACGCAGATAGTTCCAGCTAGGGCTATAGGACCACCACCTGTGCTCCATCCTGTCTTGGAATGTTCCTTTTATTATTTAAAAGAAATGAAAGGTAGAGAAAGAGAAAGGAAACCCCTTCTGTATGTGTTTCCATTTCTGTCTGCTCATGACTCATAGAGAAGGGAGTGGAGGTTATATGGCAAGTTTGCCAGGACAGTTAGCTCAGGGGGTGGGGTGGGGTTAGAATGGAAGGGTTGGCACTGAGAGGGGACAGATGAGACAGTGCCCCCTCTGTGTCTCCGCTCTTACTCTGGCTGAGGGACTTGCAATGGAGGGATTGGAGATTTGGAACTCCGGTGGTGGGAACGGTGTGGAATTATACCCCTACTGACATGCAGTCTTGTAAATCAAATGTTAAATTACTAATACAATTTTTAAAAATTAAGAAGAAAAGACACTGCCGCATACAGAGGCAAGGGAGCGTGAGATTTAGGGCTGTAGTTGCTTCTGGAGGGCAGTGGGGTCTCACTTCTGTGGAACAGGAATCTAGACCTGAAAGATGTGGAGGGGCCAGGCGTGGGCAGGGCAGACCTCGGTTTGTATTGGAATTGGAGACTAATCACTGAATGAAGGCCAGAGGCCAGGCTTCTTGCAGTAGGAGGAAACGTCTTCACCTGGGAGCTTTCTCCACCTCAGAGGCTCCAGGAACCTCGGCAGAGCCCAGCATCTTCAGACCTTCATTTCCAGGAAACAGAGAATTCCCGGGCAAGCAAGGACTCACCTCTCTCTAACTTGTTATTGTTCTAGATTTCGATAAGGACGTTTGGAAATGTGTGACAGTCCACCCTGAGTTTGCTGTCTGAGAGCTGGTTTTGAACAGGAGAGACTCCCACTGGCTTCAGGTGAACTGATGTTCTGTCTTTCATGGGGCAGCTGTCGATCATTTACAGGATACCACTTGGGTTATCCAATAACTCTGCACTTTCTGCTCTCAGGAAGGAGAGTGGGGTGGCAGCTTTTATTTATTTATTTATTTCATTTAAAAAAATATTTATTTATTTATTTCCTTTTTGTTGCCCTTGTTGTTTCCATTGTTATTATTGTTGTTGGTGACATTGTTGTTGGATAGGACAGAGAGAAATGGAGAGAGGAGGGGAAGACAGAGAGGCAGAGAGGGGGAGAGAAAGATAGACACCTGCAGACCTGCTTCACCGCCTGTGAAGTGACTCCCCTGCAGGTGGGGAGCCGGGGTCTTGAACCAGGATCCTTATGCTGGTCCTTGCACTTTGCTCCACATGCGCTTAACCTGCTGTGGTACAGCCCGATTCCCTATTATTGTTTTAAGGAGGAAAATTACCTATGTTTTTTTTCTGCTCCTCTGGGCTAGGGGTGGCAGGCATGGGAAGCTGTGTGGGGTGGGGTCCCCAGAGTAGCTTTTCAAGGATGGGGAGCAGATGCCGTGGGGGAGGAGGAAGTAGTCTGCAGAGTGGAGGAGCTGGATGCTTCCTCATCCAAGAAAGTCCTGCTACACAGGTGACAGGCAGGTGACTAAGAAGCCCTGTTGACTACAGGATGGCCCTTCATTCCCTCCCGGTGGCCTTTCTTAGATGGATGTTATCTCCCAGAAGTTCCTGAGATACTCAGCACTTTGAGCAACTCACACCTGCCTGGTGTTTTTGTCAATATCTTCCCCTGGATAGATTTAGACAGGAAGCCTGGAAAGTGTCTTTCCTCTACACATTGTGCTGGACACTGGCTCTTTTTCTGGAGAAATCAGGAAGTATCACTGGTTTCTTATCTACTGCAAAGGTACTGTCCTAAACCCAACCACCCGACCAAGCTGCCCTTGTAAAGGATCGGAGTGGTATTAGCAGAGGGGCCACTCAGATAGTGAACTAGAGGATGTTCCTTTCTGGGTAGAAAACCAAATCTCATATGCCCCAACCTCATCCCACCTCACCCCACTCTATCCCACCCCACCCCACCCCATCCCACCCCATCCCATCCCATCCCATCCATCCTATCCCACCCCATCCCACCCCACCCCATCCTACCCCACCCCATCCCACTCCATCCCATCCCATCCCATCCCATCCCATCCCATCCCATCCCATCCCATCCCATCCCATCCCATCCCACCCCTTCCCATCCATCCTATCCATCCCATCCCATAATGCCTGTGCCATTTGTAAAGGATCTTCTGGAGCCTTGGTTTTGTGGTCAACATGAAGCAGAAGTGCTCAGAGCCACAATTACAAATTCCCACAAGGTGTTACCCTCCCACTTGGCTCAGACCTTCAGGCTTTGTATTATTCCTTTCCCATTTCCTGTTTCTCTACACACTTCCTTTCTGCATTTGAATGGGTGGCTGGTTAGCAGCCTGGTCCCTGCATGGAGTACCTGGCATGGCAGTATCAGCATGCGGCTAGGTCTAGGGAACCTGGTGTGCAGAATCCTCTTAGGTCAGTGGGGCCAGGGAGTAGGGTAGGTGGCAAAGCTGGGTGGACAAGCAGGAAGGGACGTGTTAGTTGTGGAGTCATTTCTGCCTCCGTTCCTTGCCTCTCCCCATGTGCAAACCCACTTTCGGTCCTATCGCGAGTCAAGCACAGTTGTGGCACCTCCTGATTCGCTGTGCAAATTCCACACACACATGCTCTTCCCCCACGGGTGAGCTCCTGCTTTCAATAAAGAATAACAAAAGAACTTGTGGAAAACTCTGCGTGGTGAGGAAGCTCATCTGGGGGAAAGACTTGGCTCGATTTTATTTATTTACTATTGAAGAAGCATTGATGTGGGACACAGATAGAATGTAGATCCCAGGTTCCCCAGCTCCTACTAACATCTCTGTGTGTACTGTTTTGCTTCTTGCCAAAAGTCAAGTTTCCATGCTTTACCACATAGTGGACCCTTCTCTCCAAAGTCCCCACCACCTTCTCCCTCTCCTTTTTGGTGACTATGACACATCTAATATATATATATATATATATATATTTTTTTTTTTTTTTTCTTCAGTGTTATTACTGGATCTTGGTGCTGGCACTAGGAATCCACTTCTCCTGGTGGCCATTTTTTTTTACCATTTTATTGGATAAGACAGAGAGAAATTGAAAGAGGAGCGGGGAGATAGAGATGGAGAGGGAGAGAGATAGAGAGGGAGAGAGAGAGAAGGAGAGAGAAAGACAGACAGATAGAGAGAGAGACTTGCAGACCTACTTCACCACCTGGCTCCCTCACCTGCAAGGGTCTCAAACTCTTTTCAAGATGACCATGATGTCAGAGGGTGGAGTGAACCCAGCCCTGCCCAGACCTGTGGTGTCATTCACACCAGGGCGGAGTGAACCCAGCCCTGCCCAGACCTGGCTTCATTCAGCCTCTGGTGGCGGAGACTGGACCCAGTGCAGGGAGGGAAGTGTCTGTGGTTCACGTCACAGGTCAGAGCAGATATCTCCACCTGAACTCTGAACTCATCTGTTAGATTTCCAATTCAGATTGAGTTGGGGTGGAGAGGATGCATTTTTATTAAGTTCCAGGGGATGCTGACTCTCCCCACCCCCAACCCCAACCCCTGACTGCAACCCACAATGAACCCCTGGTGGCAAAGGCAATGACCTTTGAGTCAGAGCTCAGAGCTCAACCCCAAATGGCAGGAGATACTTTCCAGACTGATGTAAGTGCATTGGGTGGCTGGAAGTACTGAAATCTGTCTCCTCAAAGGGGGCTTGTGGATCACCTTCTAAAGCACTCACCGTATGCATTATTCTTGCCAAACAGTTGAAGAAACCAAAGGGAGGGACAATGAAGAGATGAGTGAAGTAGGAGCAGAATCCAATAAGGAGAAGGACACCCTCCCCCCTTCTTTTTCTGTATCTTCCTGGTGGACTAGGTCCCATTTTTCCTTTTGGCAAGAGGATTCTTGATTAAAACTCTTCTTATTGAAAGTTCCCCTTTGGAGGTGTCTGCTTTGCAGCACTTAGCCTTTTATCTTTGTGTATAAACCATCACAAGGGCAATATATGTTAGTTAAAGCAGCTGTGTTTGCTGGACATAGATTACCTGAAGGAATGCTAGAATTTCTGCCTTCAAAGCACTTGAGTCTTTAGTCACTTAGTCTGGAGAAAAACAGAACACACACACACACACACACACACACACACACACACACACACACACACACACACACACACCAGTAAGAAAATATTTATGTCTTTAGCAGGGTTCAATGGTTCCAGATGCAGAAATTCACAAAAAAGGAAAGGTCAGAGTAGGTTGATATAGGCACCAACACAAATGAGATTTAGCTAGATAAGGAGGAGGGACTTTTTAAAAAATATTTTTTATTTATAAAATGGAAATATTGACAAGACTACAGGATAAGAGGGGTGCATGTCCATACAATTCCCACCCCCAGCATGCCATATCCAACCCCCTCCATTGAAAGCTTTCTTGTTCTTTACCCCTCTGGGAGTATAGACCCAGGATCATTGTGGGGTGCAGAAGATGGGAGATCTTGCTTCTGTAATTGTTTCCCTCCTGAATTTGGACATTGGCAGGTTGATCCATACTCCCAGTCTGTCTCTTTCTCTGGTGGGCCAGGAATCTGGGGAGGTGGGGCTTCAAGACACAGTGGTGGGGTCGTCTGCTCAGGGAAATCAGGTTGGCATCATGGTAGCATCTGGAACCTGGTGGCCGAGATTCCCAGGTTGAAAGCAGCTTCCTTGCAGAGCTCACACCAGGTGTTGTCTCCAAGCCGCCATCTTAGCTCCACCGAGAAAATTTTTTAACACTAGTTTTTTCTTTTTACCAAATCCAGGTATGCACAAGAGTATGATTTTCTATAAACAAAAGGCCCAACAGCATTATTAAACATATACAACTGTGGGAGACTAGAAGGAGAGCCAGGCAATGGGGGGCTTGGCTGAGCCAGAGACCTGCAGCTGGCCACTAGGTGACCTTACCCCAGTCACTGGCCTAAGCCTTGGTTTCTACACAAATTGAGTGCATTCTTTTAGTAAATTTTTGTGTCAACTGAGGTTCTGCTAGGAACAGAAAGACCAAAGAGGACAGTTAAGCTGGGAATTTGACTCTTAAAATGTCACGGGGATGATCAGAAGGACAGAGGTTGGCCTCTGGTTTGTTGGCGGAACTGTGAGATCGGGGGCTGGGTTGGTGGTGACAGGAAATGTGTAGTCCTGGCCCAACAAAGACCAAAGTTGACCAAAACCCAAGAGACTGCAGCTCCAGCTGGAGGAGGAGGCCTGCCTGCCAGCCCCCTGCACCTTAGAGAGCCCACAGAGGGGCATCTTATAAGCAGAGACAACTTGAATCTTACTGCTGAGGTGCTTTGGGGTAGTGTAGTTCTCAGGCTTCCAGGCCTGGAAACCCAGAAGAGGGAGAGGAGTTCAAGGAGCCAAGGAAAAGAGTTGGCTGCAGACTGAGTGTGTGTGTGTGTGTGTGTGTGTGTGTGTGTGTGTGTGTGTGTGTGTGTGTGTGTGTGTGTGTGTGTGAGTGTGTGTGTGTGTGTGTGTGTGTGTGTGTGTGTGTCTGTGTGTGTGAAGGGAATTAAAGCTGGGGATTGCAACTCATTTCTGGGGTTGTGAAATTGAACTAGAAGGTTGTGAACAAGCCAAAGCAAGGAGGGGACTGGCAGATAATTCACTTGGTAGAGACCATGACTTACTGTGCAAGATATGATAGTCCTGGGTTCAAACCCCAGTGCCACGGGGGAACACCATGGATGGTACTGGGGGGAGATGTGCTGTGTTGTCTCTCCTCTCTCATTGTCTATCTCTTCATCTCTTACAACAAAGAATGAAAAACCTTTATAAAGTGGACTGAGGAGGCCACTGAGCTTCAATATGGAGGTTGTGCTAGGTCCTGGGCTAGCCACTGTCCTACCCCATGCCATGCTATACTACAAAATATCAAATAGAAGAGAAGGCAGTGTTCTTCACAGAGTGACCTTTGGATGGGTAAAAGGTGGTAATGTGTTTATGTGGGGGGGGGTAATGTGTTTATGTGCATGTGTGCAAATGAATAAATGTATGAATATATATTCACTTATGTATATTCAAAATGAGATGGTGTAAGTAAACATATATATATATATATATATACATATATATATATATTCAAGATGAGATGGTGTAAAAGCTTTGAAAACCACTTAATAGGGGTGGATACATAGCTTTCTTTCTTTCTTTTTTTTTTTAGATTTATTTATTTACCCTTTTGTTGCCCTTGTTTTTTTTTTTATTGTAGTTGTTATTGATGTCATCGTCGTTAGATAGGACAGAGAAAAATGGAGGAAGGAGGGGAAGACAGAGGGGGAGAGAAAGACAGACACCTGCAGACCTGCTTCACCGCCTGTGAAACGACTCCTCTGCAGGTGGGGAGCCGGAGGGCTGGAACCGGAATCCCTACACCGGTCCTTGTGCTTTGCGCCATGTGCGCTTAACCCGCTGCGCTACCGCCCAACTCCTGATATGCAGCTTTCTACGTACTGCTTTGCCATGACTCCAGTCTGAATCTGACCCCCACAGAATTGAAGGAAGCTTCATCACTGTAGCCTTTCTATGGCTCTCTCTCCCTCTCCCTCTCTTCTCTTCTTTCCCTCTATCTAGAAGGAGAAGCAAGAGGCCACCAAATAATCATTTTGTGAACTTTATAAACTACAAAGTATAAAGCAAGTATTATGGGGCCTAGTGGCGGCTCACCACACTGAGTGCATATGTTGCAATGTGCAAGGACCTGGGTTCAAGCCCTCAGTCCCTACCTGCAGGGGGGGAAGCTTTGAGAGTGGTGAAGCAGTGCTGCAGGTGTCTCTCTGTCCCTCTCCCTCTCTCTCTCTCTCCCCTTCCCTCTAGATTTCTGGCTGTCTCTATCAAATAAACAAATAAAGATATTAAAAAAATTTTTTTTCAAAAGTCACCTTTAAAAAAATAAAGCAAATTTCTGACTAAATGTCATATTTGGCCTCTGTGAGGCCCGTCCTCTGCTCTTAGCCAGCTCCTCTTTGTGGGGCTTCTGATACCATTTGTCTGTGATGGAGAGTCCTTTCTTTTCCTAAAGGCCTTCTTTTCCTAACTGAAGGGGTTGCTTAGTCAGCACAGACGGCTGCTGGATTGAGCCAAGAGAGAGGAAGCCAGCCAGCCGGATCCTATGTGAAACTGCTTTCAAAGGACACACCACACCCCTGACGCAGAATCACAGCGTTGACTTCCAGATTAATGACGCGCCTATCCAGATAGCGGGTTCCCTGGGCTTCCCCCCACTCCTAACATCTGGAAAACTGAAATGCTACACCTCACACATTCTGGCTTCGGCACAAGCCCGCTTTGAGAGTCTATCTATGAGTGGAAAGTCCCTTGTCACCTCTGTCCTCAGCCCGTGCTACCTCACTGCTTCTCCTATCTTGGGGAAGGGGTTGAATTTCCTTCTGCTGGAGGGTTAATGAAATTGTAAACTGGGTATACATGCTTGATTCTTTCTTTCTTTCTTTCTTTCTTTCTTTCTTTCTTTCTTTCTTTCTTTCTTTCTTTTTCTGGTTTAGAAGTGTCTCCTTATCTCTCCTTCCCTGTACTCCTTGCTTTTTTCTTTTTTTAAATCACTTCTAAGCAGCAGCCCCGATAGAATTACTGGTTTTTCCTGCAGTGGCGATAGTTCAACAGCATTATTCTCCCCCCTGACAATCTGCTGTTGTCCTCAGGGCCCCCTGGAGCTGGGTGGGTGTTGTGGTCCTGTTTACAGCAAAGAGTGTAAGAAGAGGAGGAAAGGTCAGGCCAATGCCAAGGAGGGATCAGAAATTAAGCCACTTTTATGTAAAAACAACAGTATTTCCTGCCTCCTGTGGACTCAGGTGAAGACAGCCATGACTGCTCTGTGCTGAGCTTCTCCCAGGAGGCAGGGAGGCAGAAAATGAGCCCTTTCTGGCCACCCTGAGCGGAGGGGTGAGGGTGGGGGTATGGGGACCAGGGGGTGATTAAGGAAGGCGTGGACTGGGGGAGCTGTGGGCACAGTGTTTGTGTGGAGGGATTGAATGTTCAAAACTTCATCAGGAGCACTGAGACAGATGGGTCCAGGAAGCCTGCCAGAACTCTTGGAGAAGTCAGGAAAGTCCTGAACATGTATATGGCTAGAACACAAGTCAGGAAGGCAGATTCTGGCCACACTAGATCTGACCAGAACATCCTGTGTGTTTAGTTGCTTCAGATGTTTTCAGGTGCATGTGGACTAGATGAAATCTAGAGTGTCTTATTTTGAAATAGAAAATAAGGGAGGGGGGAGTTGGGCGGTAGCACAGCTGGTTAAGCGTGGTGCAAAGCGCAAGGACCGGCATAAGGATCCTGGTTTGAGCCCCCGGCTCCCCACCTGCAGGGGAGTCGCTTCACAGGCGGTGAAGCAGGTCTGCAGGTGTCTGTCTTTCTCTCCCCCTCTCTGTCTTCCCTTCCTCTCTGTCCTATCTAACAATGATGACATCATCAACAACAACAATAATAACTACAACAATAAAAAAACCAACAAGGGCAACAAAAGGGAAAATAAATAAATAAATATTTTAAAAAAAGAAAAGGCGGTGAAGAAGAACATTGCTTTGTTGACATTTCAGAAACAGCGCTAGTCATTCCCTCCCTCCCTTCTTTCCTTCCTCCCTCCCTTCCCCCTTCCTTCCTTCCTTCCTTCCTTCCTTCCTCTCTTCCTTCCTTCCTCTCTTCCTTCCTTCCTCTCTTCCTTCCCTCTTTCCTTCCTTCTTTCCATTCCTCCCTGCCTCCTTCCCTCTCAAAACTGCAATTTATTTCTCAAATAATCTTATGGTTGCTTCTACTTTAAAGATAAAAATTCAGGTTTCCAACATATTAAGTAGCTTCCCTAAGTTTATACAACAAGATGAAAAAAAGAAAATTCCAACAGATCCCCACTCTGAATTTCTAGACCCATCTTTCCTCTCCCTCCCTCTCTCTCTCTCTCTCTCTCTCTCTCTCTCTCTCTCTCTCTCCATCTCCCCTCCTCCCCGCCACCACAATTGTCTCTGAGGCTTGGTGTCAACAGTACAAATTCACTGCTCCTGGCAGCCATTTTTTTCTTTCCTTTTCCTCTTTTTCTTTCTGTTTTATTTTATAAAACAGAGAAATTGAAAGAGGAGATGGAGATAGACAGGGAGAGAGGGACACAGGCAGCCCTGCTTCCCCCCATCATAAAGCTTCCCCCCTGCAGGTGGGGAGCAGAGGGACTCAAACTCTTGTCCTAGCACAAAGTAACATGTGCACTTAATGTGGTACGTGCCCTTGTGCAGACTCCCCCAAACTCATGTTCTTTCTAAATCTACCTCCCTGGCAGAACATGAAATGGAAAATCCCCTGATTGTTCCAAATCCTCCTGATTTGTGTTACAGTGAGCTGCATCCAGACTTAACAGAACCCAGCTCACTGTGGATGTGGTCCTGGGGGTTCCTTTTGTGTAATCAAAATCTTCTGAGGGCAATGCATGATGCTGAATGTCCTCAAAGTCTGTTGGCTCAAGAGAAGAGGATGAATTTCATTTCTCTGGAGCATCAGTGAACGTTCCTGTGGCCTCTGGTTTGCAGCACAACTGTGAGGTCGGGGGTGGGTTGGTGGTGGCAGGAGAGGCAGAGTCCTCGCCCAGCAGAGGCTGAAGTTGACCAAAGCCTGTGTGACCGCAAACTCAGCGAGAGGAAAAGGCATGTCTGCCGGCCTCTATTCCCAAGAGAGCCCACGGAGGGGCATCGTACGGGTGAGAAGGGGTCTTTCATCTCTGTCTCCTTCTCAAGAGCCCCTTCTCGAGCAGCACCTTGTGGAACCAGTCTTCCTATTTCTGCTCTCTCCCTGTCTCCTGAGACGGTATCAGCTCGCCTCTGGGAGCAGTCTCTGTGTCCCTGTCAACTGGGTGAGGAAGTCCTGGGACTGAAATTCACATGTGACCTGTAGGACTGTATCTGTGGGGTGGGGTGAGGGGCTGTCTTGGGATTCCTCTTGCAGTCTGGATTCATGGGGGAATGAATGCTCCAGTACTTCTCGTCACCAGGTCCGTCTGAGGAGCTGGCG